>NW_005842920.1:241909-318551 GCF_000455745.1 Alligator sinensis
CGGAAGAGATTCAAGCAGCACTACTCTCTCTACCTACAAGCTGTGTCAGTGAAAAGGAAAGCAATCAGAAGGTGGCCTTATATTTCTGACAACAGAAGGTTCTGATGCACTTGATGTGTTTAACAAGTTTCAGTAAACTCAAGCAGAGGAGACTAACTATGAAACTATATTACCAGAAATACTGATCTCCATGGAAAATGAAACACAATAGGTATGTTTTTTTACCTGAGGATACAATGAGAAAGGTGAAACTATAGAATAGTTTAAACTGAGGCTGAAGAGATAATCTTGTATTTTTAGGGGCCCATATGAATCCCTAATAAGAGACTAGATTGTGATTAGAATCCAGAACAAAAACTCAGAGAGAGATTGCTGAAAGATCCCAAATTAACCTTCAGCAAACAAATTAGAATGTTCTAAGTAAAGGAAAGTGATCTAGTCCTGAATTAAGTTATGAAAGGTAGGTGATGTTCTATCACCAGAATGTAATTAAGGTATTTTGAGAGAAGGAGTTAGCCATGTTAATGTGAAGTCAGGCAGAAGGCAGGGCAGTGTAGTAACTTAGAGACTAACTGATTCAAAGCATAAGCTTTTGCAGGCAACAGCAAATGTCATCAGATGCTATGAATGGATTTGCAGGGGTACTAATAGAAGGGAATTTAAATTTAAACTACATGTAAATTTACATAATTATATATTTATATATAAATTCCCTTCTGTGACACACTTTCCTGCCTTCTGTCTGAGAAAAGAAACAAAGCAGAAGTGCATGCAGAATTCAAAGTCAGAGCAAGAACTGCACAGAACTGCACACATTGTGACAAAGTTGAACAGTTCTCAACATACTTAAAAGGGTGCAAGAAAATAAATATTTTACATTGCTTTGCAGAAGTTTGTGATCATCAGTAGAGTGTGCAGTGTAAATGGAGAGAAAAATGGACAATGAACAACACTGCAGAAGACAATGATTAAACTATCAATCTGGCAGCAAATGGAACACTTCTTTATTTTAAGACACTGGTGTACAAGTCAATATTTTGCCAGTAACAGTGTTATTAAAACAAAAGGAAAAGCCACAGATAATGAAAGGTAAAAAGTAAAAATTCAGGGCTTACAGTGGTGAACTTATTGCCATTACATGAACATGCAAACTAGCTGTATGAGTAAGTAACAATTGAAAAGAAAAAAATGTTAATTGTACTAGAGAAAAGAGCACCCATTATTGGATTAAAAATGTTTGACATGCCCTCTCCTTAAGAGTGTGCATTCTTTGGAGGGGAAAGGAACAAAATATTTGAGAAAAAGTTCAAAAATATATTTGAGGTGACAAGGAAACTCTTAACAGAGTACAACATACTGCTGGAAGAGTATGCTAAACCAGTAGTTCCCAAACTCTGACAGTCTGAGTACCACCAGTTTAAAATGATACAGACTTAAGTACCACCAGCAAATTTTTCATACATGTAGGTAACAGACTATGTATTAAAACCACATCAAAACCTTTAGTAATCATAAAACATTGTTTTATCAGTTACGGTAGCCATATAGAACAATCGTAAATTGGAAAAAGGACAGTGTAAACCAGGGTAGGCAACATTTTGGCCGGAGTACTGAAAAAAAACATAATGTGTATCCTGTAAGGTGCCGGACTGCTGGCACACCAGAAAAGCAAAACTGGGGTAAGAGGTACATGGCAGGATATACTGCATATTAATATAGTTAATAATCATAATGTTGCTGCTTCTTTTTTTTACAGTAAATACCGTGCTTTCTAAAAATGCTAAACCTGGTGACAATAAATAAACCATCATATACTATCTTTGTTCTTGTGAATTAATTTTTTAAGCATGTTGTGATGAGAGAGGGGGAAGAGAGAGAGGGAAGAGAGAGAAGAGAGGAGAGAGAGGGAAGAGACATGGGAAGAGCAGGCTTGGGTGGAGGCACTGTGGGCAGTCTGGCTCGGCCAGGCCCTTGGGAGGGCTGCAGCCAGAGGAAAGCAGGAACCAGGCAGGGAGGGAGGCTGCCCTGGGGCTCCGCAGACTAGGGCTGCAGTGGGGCTCAGCAGCACCAGAGGTGGGTCTCGGCCTGGGCCATGCAGCTCTGCGGGGATGGGGCACAGCTGTCCTGCCCACAAGGGAATGCTGCCTGGCTGGAGCAGAATGCAAGGCTCGGGGGGCACCCGGCTCAGCCTCTGGGTACACCGGGTGCAGCGCCAGTGGGACAAAGCCCCCCAGGCCACAGCCGGGACTCTCTGGGCTCTGGGAATAGCTGCCACAAGCGCTCCTCAGAGCCAAGCCATCGAGCCTGCAGAGCAGCAGCTCTGCACAGTACCTGCACTGGTCCCAGCGCCAGCCCTTTGAGGGGAGCTGTGGTTGGGCAAGGCCAGGGCCCAGGTAGGCTGGTGCAGCTGCAGTGGCTGTTCCCAGGATCTCCCATGGCTAGGCCCTTGCAGCCGGGGCGGCTCCACCCTGCTCACACTGTGCCCAGCATGTAGGGAGGCCAAGCCCAGAGCCAAAATCTCCCCTGAGCCCAGCACCTGCCTTGGCCAGACGACATCCCCTTGCGGAGCCAGCACAGAAGAATGTGGCCCCTCCCACCACCCAGGCCCTTCCTGGGGTGACCTGGGCCTTTCCAGGGATGCAGAGTGACTCCCACCACATAACATATATATTTTTTCTATACTGGATGTGTTAGCAGGTTTCTTATAGGTGTAGAGATGTACTTAGAACTCATGTAGACATGCCTTGGTTGGCATGATCAAAAATGGTCTACATATGAATGAAGTTGCCTCAGAGAGACAAAACAGACCACAGGCTAATAACCAACGTGCAGCCAAGGGAGCCAAACATGTAACCATTACATGGCTGCAAGTAAAAGGAAAAAGACAAATGTGTGAGATTGTGATAAAGTGATATAAGGAGTCAGATGGCAGAGCAGTGGATGAAAGATGGAGATCGAGAATAAGAGACACATTAAGTTTGGGAGCTTTGGATCAGAGACGCAAGCAATATTGCCCACTTATATGCCCATTTAAACTTTATCATTCTTAACTAAACACCCTACATACTGGACATGCCTACATGTGCATTTACTGTGCGGTAACTTACTGTGCAGAAAGTTGACGGCTAGAAAACGGTATCTATAGGTTTGCTTTTGGGAACTGACTTGTAGGTAAAGTTGATATTCATTAGAATAACAGTCCAAGGCAATGGCAAGGGTGAATTGATTTCTAAAAGCCTGTCTGTGACATGGTTTCCTCAAAGCCCACTGTGTCTGACAGAGGCAAGCAGCAAGCAGAGACACAGGCCAGGAAATTGAAGACATGTACCACACTGTTCCATAACAGAGATAAGGGTAGCATTGGCACAGGGTCACCATGCCCAACTTCAGGGCCCTTGGGATTGGTATTCATAAATGGACCAAATTAAGAGGACACTGGGGAAAAAAAATAAATTATGATGTGTGCATGTGATGGGTTTGTGAAACAAGGGAGCATGCTGACAGAACAGAATGTAGACAGTATGATGACCACAGGTAGACCAATCAATGATACCCAAAGATAAAGACTCAGCAGAGGGAGAAAAGAATACAAAAGGGATTTCAGAGCAGCAAAGGGTCCCCAGTGGACAGACGGCATGCCACCAGCCCAGCTCACCCACCCCACCAGGGGAGAGGAGGGAGCCTCCCGCAGGGTGGATTGATTTAAAGCAAGGTGATTTAAATCATTGATTTAAATCACGTTTCCCACTGATACTTCTTCACATATTTCTTAAACAATGACACAAATCTGATCACTAAAACATGTTAATTTACAACTCAATACAACATTTTACAACATCTGTCCTTAAACTCTTTTTTTTAATTTTCAAATTTTATTAACTCTAACAGACAAGTTAGCACAACACTAAATGTACACTGTACTTAAAACTTCTACAGCTAGATCTCATCTTCCCCACTCCCACTGTCATTTTTATTCATAGACTGAAACAGAAATATGAGTTTTCGTGCTTTTTCAACTCCCAGTCAATTTCTTAGCTTTGAGTGAATAATACTAAACAATGAAATATTCTCTCTGTGCCTGCAGAGGAAGCTACTGCTGTGAAAAGTTGGCTTAGCAACTGAAGGAACTCTGTTTCAAGGTGCCTGGCTAATGATTTCCATCAATTCAGGGGAGTGACTTTGTTCAAAACATCATCAGTAAACATGCACTGTTTAAATGGTTCCCCTCCAGACCTGAAATTTATTATTACTGAGGCATGATTTTGAGATGCCCATGCCATGGCAGCAGCATCTTCTTCAGAAGTTAGGCATCTGCCTTTATATCTGGGGTTAAGAATGTTCACAAGAAAATAGGGTGGAGTTAGTTCTTGATCCATTCGCTTCTTTATTGCCTGCAGTTTAACTTTCTGGTTAGGTATTTCTTTCTTCAATGTCTCTTGAAGTGCCTTCCAAATTTTGACAGCATTAGCAATGCAGCAACAATCTCTCTGAAGTTTGTTTAAGGCTATGGATATAGGCTTAAGTATACTGAGCATATCCTCTACATTCCTCTTTAATCCAATGTTAGATACTTTGGATGAGATACTTTGAGATATTTTATCATGGTTTTCTTCACAATTTTTTAATGAGAATATGGCAGTTCTTAATAAATTGTTCAAAACAATCAACCACAGAATTCCATCAAACATCTAGAGGGAGAATTAGTTTGGATCCTCCTGCTGTCTTCAGTGAAGCTGAAGCTAAATGGTTGTTACAGAAGTATTTTGTGACTTCAACATTTTCTTTTATTCCTGGAGAAGTGCTTAAGTCTTTGGCTAAAAGATGCATTAAATGGGCGCTGCAGCTATATGTTACTAAGGAGCATCCTTCCATTTCTTCTTCTAAGTATCTTCCCATCTTTGCTACGTTTGCGGCATTGTCTGTGACAAAACTGCGCATGTGACAGTTGAATTCTTGTTCACAGTTTATTACAGCTTTCACTGCCACTTCTTTTAAATATTCTGTTGTGTGGGCATTTCCTGATGTATCTATTGTTTCTGAAAGATAAGCAACCCCATCTGCTGTTGTCACACAGGCACATCATCAAGGCAAATTTCCCCTCAATATTTCTTGCACACGGTTCAAGTTCCTTCTCATACACTGTATCTAGCAACCTTCCACCAATGTCTGCTCTACCAGGTGGAGTGTAGCCTGGTCATAAGGACTCAACCATGTCAATGACGTGTTTATTGTTAACAATGTGAAAAGGAGAATTTGTGGCATAAATGAACCAAGCAATCTTTTCATCTATGGTGTCTTGTTGGTATTTGCTGGTCCTTACTACAAACCCATCCATGGTGGTGGTTTTACTGGATGATTGAAATCTTTTGCTTGCTACTGATACTTTGTTGTCTTAAATACATTTAGCTGCACATAACCCAAGTTAATGTCTATAAAGTTAGAAGCTGCTGCTAAAAGTACTAACAGATGACTCTGAAGTTGTTGCAGATAGACAGTCAACGTCTCTTATGCTTAAATAGGATCCTGAAACAAAAATGAGTTTTGAATAGTCATTCTTCTCAGTTCTTCTCACTCTATTATTTAATTAATCGTTAACATTTTTTTCAGCAAGGATGCAGATCCAATTCCAAATTACCAAAAAAGCTAAGACTGACTGCACATAGACTGCACTTAATTTTGGAGTAAGCCCCATTGAACTCACTGGCACTTCTGTTTTTTGAGAAAACAAGTATAGGATGGGGTTCCCTTGGGAAAGCAGAGTTATGCTGAAATAAAATACGGAATACACTTATGGCATCACCATTATGGTCTGGGGCCACAATGTTCCAAAATAAGGGGCATTTATTATGTAATATAAAATTTAAAAATGACACCCAGTGGCAACTGGCAACTCTAGATTTCTCTTAATGCAGCTTTCTGTACCATAAACTTGGGTGTTAGATTCTAAACCTAGTTAATTAATTAAACAAGCCATAAGGATTAGCTAAGCTAAACTTTTTTTTCTAGCAACTTCCAACATAGCAAATAGCTTGGGAATTTACTTGTTAAATCACACTTACACTAAAAGGCATAGAGACAGTCTTGAAGAATGATGCGTTGCAAAGTGAATTCTTTAATTTACTAACCAGTTGATCCACATTGTTCTTCAGACATATCCACTTCTTCATCCACATCATTTTCTCCCAAAAAGAAGTTTTCATTATGATGTTTCATTCTTGCAACTAGGCCCTGCATCTCCTTCTTGCACAGCTTACACTTGACACGTTTTCCTTTTTACCCAGGGAAGGCATGTCTTCAAAATAGTCCCAGCTACGGTCTCTCTCATGCCCAGAGGCCATGACAGTTTTTCTGTGGCAAAAGTGTGGGGGAATATAGGAAGGTGTGTGTGTACTACTAAATAATGTCTTCCCTTTTTCTTTCCAGTCCACTCCGCTGTTCCTTTCTACTCTGACTCTTTCCTTTCCTATATTGTCTCTCTGTCTTTAAGACAGTGTCTTAACTAACTCCTCTGCCTTCCTTGGCCCAGCTCCACCACCACATAAGCACAGAAGAACAACAATCCTATCCAGCCTGTGCCTTTGCACATGTGACTTTAGTTTGCTGAGAAACAGAAACTGAAAGCCCAGAACTTTCAAGAAGCAAGAGCTGGTAGTTAGGCTGGACAGACAGACTAGAGCCATTTTCATGAGATGAAAAACTGAAATGAATGCCCATGTTTGACTGATAGGTAACTCAATGTGTGTGAGTGTGACAGAGCCATTAATTATTTTTATGAGACTGTAAGTGTAGGTTTAGCATGTTTGTGATGAGATTTAATCGTAACTGTTAGTTTTTAAACAAGAAATTTAGTATTTTATTGATGATTTAAAAAAAAATAATGTGATTTAAATTTTTTAAATCTGATTTTTTTAAATATTTTTTTAAATAATCGATTTTTATCCACCCTGAGCCTCAGCTTCCAACCTCCATGCTGCTGACATCTGGCATTCAAGAGAGAACCTCAAAGTGAAGCTCATGTACTGGCCAGACGTACCTTGACTCGGTGAGCCCTGAGACTGGTAGATATAGAATTGTTTGCATTATTATCTGCTATCACTGTGTATCAGTAAAATTTGTCTATTATTGAATGGAGAGCTCGTGGTTGGTCTGAGGGTTTGGGACCGCCTGGAACAAGGTATCTGGGTCATGAACCCAGTGCCAACATTTTTACGCCAGTGTCTACATACATAGCCGTTACAGCGCAGTAATGCTGTGTGTGGACTGACTTGGGACTAAAATTAGTTCACACACACAGGGTTACTGCTCAGTAAGGCGTCTACAGGTAGCAAATTTATGCCCAAGTCAGCGTAAATCACCATAGTTACTGTGTAGTATGGGTGCGTACATGTAGACACCTGCCCATACTCTGCATTAATTTTTGGTTACTGCACAGTAACCTGAGTTACTGTGCAGTAACTATGCACTTGTAGACACACCCACTGTATTCCATGCTACTTATATATATATAAGCCTGTTTTGAAAAGATTGTCTTGTTACCAATATGCCTAACTTGTTGCTTCCTAAAATGGTAAAGTACTAGAATCCATTGGAGAGCTATCTATGATGCTGAAGCCAATAGGCCCAGGCCTGAAGTAGTAGAAACTGAGTGGCCTTGAAAGAAAAGTATACACCGAGGTCCTAGCACTAAGCAGTAGATGCTCTCAGAGCTACTGTGGAAAACGTTAGCAGCATAGCGCATTCTTTACCTTCATGACTGTCTAACATAAGGTATCTGAAAATGGACTGCAATTTAGGAGCATAAATTTGAGCAGTAGGCAGTACAGTTTGGGGTCTTTCAGAATTACTAGTTCACATTATACCCACTCAATGAATTGGTAGAAAATGGTGTTAAAATAAAGAATGCTATTTAAAAAGAATACAGAATCAGACCCTGATTCCATATTTAGCACTGTTAAATTATAAGGTGGCTGTAGCAGGGCACTAAGGTGCCTGCTACTTTTGGGCAGTGAGGAAGGAGCCCAGCTGCTGGTTACTACAGCAACTGGAGGTAGCCAGTGGCCCACACCTGCTAGCAGTCAGCTGACCAGAAGGGGCAGGCAGGGCCTGGCTCCCATATAAACACCAGGGCTGAGGGCAGGTGGGGAGTTCTCTGCTGGCAACTAAGGGGGAAGGAGTTCTGTCTGTGTGAGCAAAGGCCTGACTGCACGAGCAGCTCCTGATGCTGGTGAGAGATGGAGCACCCTTGGGGTGGCTTGAATGGTGTTTTAGCTGAGCGGCTTGAATTTATGTTATAGCCCAGAGGCTTGTGTTTTGTTTGCTGTTTTACTGGTGGCTTGGGAAAGGCTATAAGGGGATGGAGGCCTCATAGGGGACCCACAGCAGTGTGGAGACCCCAGCCCCAGAGAGGGGGCAGCGCAACGCCCCAGAGAGGGGGCAGCACAAAACCGAAGAACATCAGTTCCATCAGTGAGGCTTGGGGCGTGGTAAAGGGGTGGTTGGAGCCACACACAGCCCATAAGACTGGGGTGCACAGGAACACCCATTACAGAATGGGACCAGTGTACAGCAGGAAACCGTGTCCAAGAGGATGGAAAGGCAGCCTCCCTATTATATATTTAACATCAAAGATGTGGCGGGGGAGAATTGAGGGGGCTTTTTTGGTTAACTTGGCATGGTAAGGGGGCGTTAGGGGAGATTACGGCAACCCCAAGGATGCCATCCTGTTACAGTGGCACTAATGAAACGATATGGTCTCCAGCAGCATTCTCTCAGGCAAGCTACGGAAGTCTGGGCTGAATGAATGAACTGTAAGATGGATAGAAAACTGGCTGGAGCATCAGACTTGGAGAGTAGTAATCAATGGCCCAATGTCTAGTTGGCAGCTGGTATCAAATGGAGTGTCCTGGGGGTCAGTCCTGGGGCTGGTTTTGTTCACATCAACAATCTGGAAGACGGCATAGAGTGCACCCTCAGCAAGTTTGCAGATGAAACCAAACTGTGGGGAGGAGTAGATATGCTGGAGGGTAGGGCTAGGATTCAAAGAGACCTTGTCAAGTTGGAAGAGTGGACCAAAAGAGATCTCATGAGGTTCAAAAAGGTCAAATGCAAAGTCCTACACTTAAGATGGAAAAATCCTGTGCACTGGTTCAGGCTAGGGACTGACTGGCTAAGCAGCAGCTCTGCAGAACAGGACCTGGGGATTCCAGAGGACAGTAAGATGTATATGAGCCACAGTGTGCCCTTGTTGCCAAGAAAGCTAACGGCATACTGGGCTGCATTAGCAGGAGTGTTGCCAGCAGACTGAGGGAAGTGATTATTTCCATCTCTTCAGCACAGGTAAGACCACATCTAGAGTACTGTGTTCAGTTTTGGGGCCCCCACTACAGAAAGGATGTGGACAAATTGGAGAAAGTCCAGTGGAGCACAACAAAAATGGTTAGGAGTCTGGGGCACATGACTTCTGAGCAGAGGCTGAGGGAATTGGGCATATTTAGTCTGAAGAAGACTGAGAGGGGATTTAATAGCAGCCTTCATCTACCTGAAGGATGGTTACAAAGAGGATAGAGCTAGACCAGGGGTGGGCAAAATATGGCCCACAGGCTGGATCCAGCCCACCAGGTAATTTCATTTGACCTGAAGGTGCCCTACAATTAATTGTACCCCACCCAGCCTATGTGCCTTGCTCCCACCCTCATGCGTGGGAGGGCCCTGACTGAACCAGGATGCACGGCTTATGGCTGGGACCACTACTGTCACTGCAGCTGTTCAGGGCCCTGCTCAGCTTCCCCAGCCTCCAGCAGCTCCTCATGTCCCTGCTGCAGCACTCACTCCAGGCACCAGCTAGGGAAGCAGTTTTGGGGTTGTGGGGGGAGCTGCAGCTGGGCAGGAGCACAAGGCATGGGGCTGAGGCTGGTGAGAGCACAATGACTGTGCCCAGGGGTGGCAGTGGGAGCATGGAGCTCAGGTGGGTAGGGTGTGGGTGTGTGCAGTTTCTGGGGTGTAAAGGGGGAGGGGGTGCACAGGCCCAGTTGGCAGTGGCAGCAGCAGCTGCAGCAGGCCCTTGGGGTGCTTGTGGCCCATGCAAGCTCAGCTGCCCAGCAGAACACAGCTCCAGCCAGTTCCAGGGGCTGCACATGGCAACAAGGAGAGGAGCCAAGCCAGCCCACCTCTATCACCCGAGGCTCACCATGACTCATGTGCAGCTCCCAGCATTCATGCTCCACCAGGGGGAAGCCCTGTACAATGGACTCAGCTGCCTTCCCCACACCCTGCCTCCATGTGTAGCTGTCTAGACTCTCAGAAATAGAGGGGAGCCCTGCCCCATGCTTCCCAATGGAGCCTTGGCAGCTGCATGTGGTGGCAGGGAGTGGGGAAAGCACCCAGCTCCATTGTGCAGGGCTTACCCCTGGTAATACATGAGTGCCAGGAGCTGCACGTGAGTCGCAGGGAGCCCCACTTGATAAAGGCAGGCAGGCTGGACTGGCTTCACTCCATGCTGCCATGTGCACCTCCTGGAACAGGCTGGACCCATGCACTGCCAGGCAGCTGCATCTGTGTGGGCCATGAGCAACCTGAAGGCTCACCACCTGCTGCTGCTGCTGGCGGTGAGGGGTATGCACCATGAGGAAGAGTATGTTGTGAGGGGGGGTCCCCACATCCCCCACCTTCCCTCACACCCCACAAACCCAACTCCACACCCTGCCCCATAAGCCCCCCATATACACATACCTACACCCTGCGACATACCCTACACCCCCCACACACAGCTACACCCCCTCACAAGCTCCCCCCACACACCCCCGACCATATCCCACACTTTCCCCCACATATTATATACAAGAGTAAGACTTTATTTTTGAGCTATTGTGCAATCCTCTCTATATACACAATGCAAACACAAACCAGGACTTAAAAAAAAAATGTTATAATAAAGGTTTGACTTTTATTATAGGATTTGTTGGGGATTTTTTTCCTGGTTTCAAGATGGCAATGCCCTCAAAAGAAATATTTCTGGGGGTAAAAGTGGAGAGAGGTGAGGGAAGGAGACTTCTGGTGGCAAAGGTCAGGGGTTAGGGTCCAGACTGCCAGTCCCATGATGGCAACCGGGGGGGTGGGTCACCTGTCAAGGGCTGGGGCTACCCTTGTGGCCCTAAACAGCTCACCAAAACTCATTAAGCAGCCCTCCAGCCAAAATAATTGCCCACCACTAAGCTAGACTTTTCTCAGTGGTGGCAGATGACAGAACAAGGAGCAATGGTCTCAAGTTGCAGCAAGGAAAGTTTTTCCTAATAACTAACCTAAACTTTCTCACTAGGAGGGTAGCAAAGCACTGGAACAGGTTACCCAGAGAGGTAATGAAATCTCCATCCTTGGAGGTTTTTCAGACCCAACTAGATAAAGTTTTGGCTGGGATGTTGTTGGGGATAGTCCTGCTTTGAACAGGGGTTTGGACTAGATGACCTCCTTAGGTCCCTTCCAACCCTAAGTGTCTACAGTTCTATAATTCTATCATTATGGGGCATGTAACACTATATTGGATGTATTGGGTACTACAGTAACATGAATAATAGCTCAAAAGAATAATTTGAAACATTTTGAATAAAATGTATAAATCTTAGTGGCCATGGACTGAATTTGCTATACTAAGTAAAATTATCTTTAAAAATACCAAAAAAATTAATTTGTTTTGAGCAGTTTAAATAAGAAATTTTCTAGGGCATATGATAATTTCTTACTGCACTTTTCATGAATTACCCCAATTTCTAATGCCTCACTATACCATCAATGTAATTTGTTCTTTAGCATAAGGTATGACTCGTGCCCAACCCTCCATGAAGTGACAGACATTCATTGCAAACAAAGTGACTTTCACTCTGAAAGCTCCAACTCCCTTTCAACTTAAAAAGTAAAACATTTTTTGTAATTATTAATGGTCCATTCTTGTGACTATTCATGGGTGAAGGGCATTTCCCACTCTCACATCTTTAATAGCAAATAATTAATGATGTGTTGGAAATTAACAACAATTAACAATGCATGGGAACAACAGCAGAAGGTATTTGATCCTCTGAAGATAAAGTCGAAAGGATTTGCTTTTAAGGCAAGGGCTTGTGATTGCAAGGAGCGAGAGATGGAGGAGGATTTCTAATGTGATCCTCCTCTTTCTCTGTCACCTTACTGAAAGTCATTGAAGTGACTAGTCAAGTTAGAAAATGAAAGCATTAAGGATATATTTACATAGGACAATGCAGTGATATTCAAAGATTTCCAGAATACCTGTGAATGAACTGATTCCAATATTAGAAGCAGTATAACCACATTTGCCCTGAGAGGCAGAATACATTAGCCCATATTAGCTGTGTTCACACCATTACACTTTCCCTAGTACATGAGCTAACTCATTCAGGACTAGTTTGTCTCTTTATTGTGCCATGTAGGTATATGAAGGCCCTGATCCCATGATAACATGAGAATTTCTCAATTGCCTTGATTTTCAATGGGAATTTAGAGCTTTATACTCAGGCCTTTAGAAAAGGAAAGTAGAACTATGTAGGATTGCCCCCAAACCATATATATGAAACTAGCCACACTAATATGGCAAATATACAAATTTACCTGGATATACATTTAGACTATACATTTAGAAATACATGTGGGAGGTCATTCTTGGTAGTTTCTCCTCAGCTTTGGAACGCTTTACTCCTGAGTCCCAGCAGAGCACAAGCTTGGTCATTTTCCTGAAGTACTAAAAGACCTTCCTATTTTGGCAGGCATTTAGCAAGCAAAGGTAAGCTGGGATATTGCTTCGGGAGGTTTTTGTTTTCTATTTTATTTCAATATTCTATTTCTTTATAAGTTATTTTGTTTCTTAATATAAGTGACCCTGAGCCTTTGCTGGGAAGGGCAGTATATATATCTAATAAATAAAATAAACATAAGGTAGGAGCAATCTCATTCTTCTTTTTTTTATCCTCCCTTTCCTCTTTTGCTGAACAAATCCAGGTCAAGATCCCTGTATCTGAGCTAAACCCAGTGTAGGACCTGATTTTTACATGTGCTACACTGCAGTGTATTTTTGGGGTTTATTTTTATAATGTGGTCTGTGGCTGTGGTGTGTGAGATGTGAAGGAATGAATGATTTTTAGAGTTTCTTGGATAAATAGTGGCCTGTGAATGCAGAGGATTGAAGTTGTAACCCGGGCGGTACTCCAAGAAGTACCCCCTCTCCAATCGAAGGGATCAAAGCAGGTGCACAAGTGCTGTAGGAGGTGTAGGGACTCTCCTCCCCCTATAGAGCAGAGCCAGACCACCAATGGGGACTTAACCACATATCTTTTAATGAGAGAACAATACTGGGAACATAACTAGTATAAACCAGGGGGTACAGGGGACACTACAATGCCCCGAGGGGGCAGGATTCAACAAAGGTTAGACACTTACAATCATAGACATAGTCATCCAGTTGACAAAAGACAGGGTTAACCAAAATGTAAAACACAAACAGCAGAACAAACAATACTGGTTGGTGAAATATAAAAGGCACAAAATACGAAATGTCAAATGACAAGGAATATAGGGCCTAGGTACCTGGGGGGGAGAAAGAGGGGAAAACACAATGGCCCCTTTCCACTGCAAGAAGAATTTCTCCCTGCCGGCCGCACACTGTGCTGCTGAGGATCCAACTGCTGCCTGCAGGTCCCACTCCTTCAGGCTCTTCTGGGGCAACTGCTTCCGCCCCGCTGGCCCAGCCCTTGCCAGCTCTTTGAAGCTCCTCCCTTGTGGTCCTTCGCTGGTCTCCCCTGAGTCGCCTGCGCTCCCCCTTTTATCCCCCTCCAGGTGACCCAAGGGGCCAATCAGGGGACATGGAGGGTGAGTCTCTGGGGTCTGATTGGTGAGGAAAGGGAATCCCAAGTCCTCCAATCATCTCTTACCCTTTCAAAACCCCTGGGCTAGGTCACTGCCAGCTAGCCCATCACAAAGTCAATCATCCAAAAGGCCCCTACAGTCCTATGAACTTTCCTGGGGCAAAGGGAGACCAAAGGCAACCTGTGGAGTGTACATACATATCCCTGAGGCTGGCTACACATCCAAGAATACCTCATTGCACCTTGGAACAGTTTTTAAGTTACTCTAAATTGCACTCAGCTACCCAAGGTCTTTCGCTAACCATGCTTTTATGGCAGGGGATAGAATCAATATAATGAGGGCGCAACTACATGTCACCCTACAGCAACATAGTGACGCACTATGTCACCGTACAACACACTATGGTGACATAGCAATCATGTGTGTCTACCTACACATGATCTCCAACTACATCACCGTAGTGATGCATTCCCATAGTGGTGCATTCCCTGATTATAGCTCGCCACTATGGTAACATAGCAGCAAAATTTAACCACATGCTGTGCACACAGCGCAGTAACCGCCTGTACTGTGCTATGCTTTAGTATTTCCTTTTGGAAGTACTAAACTAAACTAAGAACAGGAAGAGCACACAGCAACTGCTGCAGCCTCCTTAGCCTGACGAAGGGTTTTTGAACCCGAAAGCTTGCTTAATAACTATTCTCCAACCATTTGGGTTGGTCTAATAAAAGATATCAAATTCACCCAAGGAACCTTGTCTGCCTATATCCTTAGACCAACACGGCTACAACCTAAACTCCCGTAAACTAAACTAAAGCACAGCACCATAGCAACATTGCTGTACGGTGACATGGAGACATACCCTGATTCTATATGGGTAAATATTGAGGAAACTGGTAAAAAAACAGATGTATGCACAGGTGGTGCCAGGATTTGTGGTGATGTAAATGTGGCTACAGCCCCTCTGGGGGGATGCCACACAGGTGAAAGGGATGTGGCTCCAGCTTCTCACTGTAGGCATGTGATCCTGGATGCCAGAGAGATCAGCAGCTCCTGCTGGAGCTCCTCATATAAGCTCTGAGCTCAGCAGTGTGGAGTTGGCCCAGACTCCCTGCTTTCAAGCAGCTTCAGAACCTGAAAGCAGGGGCTGTATGTTGCTGCTGGCCGCTCCTCCCCTCCTTTCCCCTGCTGCTGAATTCAGTGGGGAGAAGGAAGGAAACAGGGAGGTGAGAGGGGAAGAGTGAAGAGCAGCAGTGTACTCACAGCACAGTCACAGTTCCGAGCAGGACCTGCACTGAAGTGAGCTCACTGCGCATGCAGGGAACAGCCAAAGGGGAGTAAAGACTTGCTGCTGCACTGCCCCTGGTACCACCCTTGGCTGTATGGCCTCTTTGTGGTACAGTACAGTTCAAAGAGCTATCACTTTACTGAGCATCTGGCTCTGAACCTATAGAGCTTGTAGGACTTGTTTACTTGTATATGCCTGGACATCTACTGTTTGTTACTTTGAAATCCAGTGGGAAAGATCTACCATTACTGAACTGCAGTGTCTGGTCAAAATTCTGTTTGCAGTGTATGTAAGTTGGAGCAAAAAGCCTGGGATACAAGCGACATTAGCATTTTACCCATATGACAGGAATAGTAGGAGAATGTCAGTAAAGAAATCAAATTTAGCATCCACCCATGTTTTTTTTCCACTCAGAGTTCCATTAATTTTTTTCAACTTTTGATCTTATCGCCTTATTTTTAATCCATGGTAAGCTTTTTTCAAAAGGTTGTACAAAGTTCAGAAAGGCCTAAAGCAGGCAGGGGAGAAAGAAAAAATGAGATAGGGCCCACTAAAAGATGAAAAACTCGAATAGATGATCACATTCCAGTATCTTAACCGAACATAGAAAGAAAAAACATATCTTAACTGAACATAGAAGGCTTTTTTCTGAGAAAGAAATGACACTGCACAAGTGAGCTGTAAGGAGAAACCCACAGTCCTCCTCTCCTATTTTGTATTTAATCCAGTGATTGAGTTCATCAAACAGAGAAAATCTAGGTCAGTAATATTCCATGTATGAAAGACCAATTAAGCTTGCTGAGTTCTTAGCGCCTGTTCTAGTTAAATGTACAACTTAATCCCCAGCTTGATGGGAGAATATATTTGAATGCGCAGACAGAAGACACTGCTACAACTGGCACTATCTTTGGTGATCTGTAGAAACCACACAGACTGAATGTAGTGGAGGTTTCCATATTTTCTCATCCTTAGGATGGAACTTTCTCTCTCACATGTGTCTCCGTCCAGCAACTCTGTAATACAGAGCCGACTCAGACACAATAGTCATTAACTGAACATTTTACACGCAGGGATTCTTAACAGGACACACACATACTGCATTTGGCCCTCAGATCCATGCCTTCGGATGGAATTTTATGCACCTATTTGTTTATTCAAGATTAGGGATCTAGGGAATCTAAGGCACTTGAGTATGAATATAGTCTCAGAATTATTCTTACTGCTTCATGCACTGAATACTATTGATTAATATCAATTTACCACCTTTCATTTCCTGTAGCATTTTTCATTCTTGAGATGGGGAATACTACAAAACTGTAATGAAGCACTAAATACTTCAGTGTGGTAAAAATACAGTACACATATTAACTGTGTCCAGTGCATCTAAATAATGGAAAATTAAATTAAAATGTCTCGGACTTTAGAAACAAGCAGCACCAACCTAAATGAAACAGGGTGAATAGCGCCCTGACCCATCATTCAGAATTACACAAGAGAAAAGAAAGCAAACAGTTAAGAACAACAGGCCTGTAACCACAGACTCTTGAGGACCTTGTCTATATGGCATAGGAAGGGGTAAGAAATAAAGCAGATGCATGAAACTTCAGGAGCTGTTATATAAGGTTAAGCCTCCATTTTTTAGGTCAAATGATGCAGACAAATTCATCATTTAGTGAATTCTGACTAAGTGATAGGAGTTCTAGTTAGTTTATATCTACAAGCAAGGGTCAAACACCATCTGCCCAAACAAACAGATAGCGGACAGTTTCATTAGAGCCAACTAGTTAGGGAAGGAATGCACTTCAGCAGTTGTTAACATTAAATGGCTTTATTTGAACTTCTCTGGTGTGGCAGCATTAGTGGTATTTATGACCTAAAAGAATTTCCATCTGTAAGTTTATCTTCTTGCAAAAATCATGGGGAAAACAAGTAAAATATAGTATATCAAGTTTACACAGAGGTAGAAAGATTTACCTCTGTCTTGTAAATTGGAATAGCTGTAGCATGTTGCCTTTTAATATGCACATTATCTGAGCTGCAAGATTTTTTGGAATTTTTTTGAGCTCCTATCCAAATGAATAACTAGAATCTATGAAATGGGGTGCGACCCTATGTATATGATCGTTTCAGAAGCAGCTAGCTATAGGTACACAACAAATATTGGATCAGTCCTATAATTCTGAGATTATGAACCATCTAAATGTCTCTACCTATTCTGCCTTCATAATTATTCTTAGCCGTTTCCTGTTATGACAGACCACAGAGTTTTTACTCAGGTAATATTTCTGTTGTCTACAAGTACTGCAGAACTGGGAACTAAATATATTAGTAAAGTAGTATATTCTCTTGAAAGTAATGAGGGGGTCAGGGAGGGGAATTAAACAATTAATAGGATGTTTTTTGTGGGTAAAAGAAAAAAAATTCAGGAATTCATAGGCTAAAGCAAACATTTCGAACTTCATTAGGAATTCATTTGGTGACCATTAGCAAAATGAAAAAGAACACACCATCCACATAAATCCTCAGTCTCCAGTTATAGGATAGAGAGCAGGGGAAGAAGCAACTATAAAAAAGACATCTAATTCCTGCCAGTCCTTGTTCATTAATTATCAATATAATATTCAAATTACAAACTGATCTCTTCTTCCGAAGGTTTGAGGCAACAGTAACAATAATTCAGTTGAAATACAATAAGTCCAATGCCAAGATTTTAAAAATGTCATCACATGTCAAAGCCTAAAGCAATATTAGCTACTGAAATCACTGTCTCTGGTTTGATTTTTTTTTTTTTTTTAATTCTGAGCATCTAACAGAACTTCAGCTTAAAGTACCTATATTTTAAAATCCTGTCCCAAAGGTGTTAGGAGTTTGACTCCTCCAGATAGAATAGTAAGGCAGCCAGTGGGGAGTATACACACAATATTCCACTTCAAAGGCACACTTGCCTCCTGACCTGACTGCTAGATACCTAATAAGCCAGAGCTCGGATATTAACCAGGACCAGGCTCAGGAAACAGACTCTAATGTCAAAAAGGTTGCATCACTCCCTGCAGACGTAAAAAAATTTCAAAATAGGAAAGATATCTAAGGGAAGTTTAAATCTGAAACTAGAAACTTTCCAAGAGTACACTAACAGCTAAACTGATTAGAACCATGATACAACAGAAATACTAATTGGTTTTTCCTTATCCAGTTCTCTCTTCACTTTACATGTTTTCTTTTGTTATCATTAATCAAAATATTTTTCCTAATGCAACTGAATGCAAACTTTGCTGGAAAGTACAGCCATATAAATACAAAACAAAACTCATTTTATGTTACCTTCAAGTCCTATGAGGAGTCACCTCTATTTAATCTGACAATAGTAAATATGCTGTCCCAACTACATATTTACAATTGAAACATCACATTTCACTTAGTGAAATGTCTAAGGAATATTGTTAAGGTGAGAGCTGTGTGCAATATTCCAAATTTGATTTCATAATTGGTGACTTAAGCGGTCCATAAATTTAGAAGATTTTTAAAACAGAAACTAACTCCCCTTTTAAACAGTCCAAAGCCTAAATAGACTTTGGGTTTCTGACAAGACAAGCTGCCCAGTTTTCTCAGACTGCATTCTTTGGAAGTGGTTTTTGCATCCCATATATTATAAAGAATCCCTTGGCATTATCAAGAGTCCACTGGCATCCCTACCAAGAACTGATGCTTTCTCAATAGAAACTACAAGCATGCAGTTATTCACTCAGTTTCTTCCAGGGAAACATGCCCCTTCCAAGAGAAAGGTCATCTAGGTGTCAACCTGGAAGATCTCCCCTGTGAGAGGAACTCTCTCACAAGAAGAGTTCTCAGAGGGTAGTAGTCAATGGCTCGATGTCTAGTTGGCAGCCAGTATCAAGTGGAACACCCCACGGGTTGGTCCTGGGGCCAGTTTTGTTCAATATTTTCAGCAGTTACCAGGAAGATAGGATGGATTGCATCCTTGGCAAGTTTGCAAATGACACCAAGCCAAGGAGGAGAAGTAGATACACCAAAAGGTAGGGCTAGGATTCAGAGAGACCTTGACAAATTGGAGGAGTGGACCAAAAGAAATGTCATGAGGTTCAATAAGGACAAGTGCAAAGTCCAGCATTTAGGATGGAACAATCCCATGCATCGGGTACAGGCTTGGGGGCTGACTGGCTAAGCAGCAGCTCTGCAGAAAAGGACCTAGGGGTTACAGTGAACAGTAAGCTTCATATAAGCCAACAGTGTTCCCTTGTAGTGAAGAAGGCTAATGGCATACTGGGCTGCATTAACAGGAGCATTGCCAGCAGATTGAGAGAAGTGATTCTTCTCCTCTATTCAGTACTCCACATCTGGAGTACTGTGTCCAGGTTTGGACCCTCCACTACAGAAAGGATGTGGATAAATTGGAGAGAGTTTAGCAGAGAGCAACAAAAATGATTAGGGAGCTGGGGAACATGACTTATGAAGAGAGGCTCAGGGAAGTGAGCTTATTTAGTCTGCAGAAGAGAAGACTGAGGGCCGTTTTAATAGCAGTCTCCAACTACCTTAAGGGGGTTCAAAAGAGGATGGAGCTAGGCTGTTCTCAGTGGTGGCAGATGACAGAACAAAAAACAATGGTCTCAAGTTGCAGCAGGGGAAGTTGAGGTTAGATATTAGGAAAAACTTTCTGACTAAGAGGGAAGTAAAACACTGGAATTAGGTCATCCAGAGAGGTTGTGGACACTCCATCCTTGGAGATTTTTAAGACCTGGGGAGACGCCTTGGCTGGGATGATCTATTTGGGGATGGTCCTGCTTTGAGCAAGGGGTTGGACTAGATGACCTCCTGAGGTCCCTTCTAACCCTAATTTTTCCATGATTCTATGATTCTGTTTGATCTTAAAATTGGCACTAAAACTGTCAGAAGCTTTTAGCAAAACGCAGGAATCCTTCAACATTGCTCTAATTTTTTTAATAGAACTGTTACCCCTTAAAAATGTTAGGCATTTTATAATGTGGCCTTGATTCATTCTATCACAAAATGTTAGGATAATGGGGTTGCTTCTGAATGACTCAGATTCTACTTTCTTATACAAGATTTCATCCAGAAAGCTCACTCTATTACACTGAACATAGTTATTGGAAGAAGCAGTTGGGAAGAGGGCATGCCATGAGTTGTCTTCTCTTAGTGGTCTACACTAATTTTGACTAGGATTTTAGAGAATGAGAAACTCTTGAAGTCAGACTTTAGAATGCTTTTGTTTGCAGGGAATAAGTATCTATTTCACATTATACAGTTCTGTCTTGTACTTCTCAAGCTACTGTAAGTTTGTTTCATAAATGTTATAAATGCTTCCTCCTTTCCCATGAAGCCCTTATAGGGACCTGTCTTTCTCAGTTCAGAATCTCTCAACAAAGAGCACTGAGATACAAACCAGGAAATACAGAGACACATCAGTCATGGATTAAATCTCTGTTGAAGGTAGAACATTAATTCATTGTAAACCTTTCATCAGATAGTATATATTCCTGAAAAAGCTGGCTCTACCTTTCTGATCATGTATCAGTAGTTTGTGTTTAAACTAAAAAGATACATTTTCAAATGTGCTCTCCTAAATTCCTTCCATAAAATGTCAATTCATATTCAGTTTTAGACCCCAAGCCTGACTTTTTTCCCCACCCTGAACACAAATGCATGCAGGTACCCATATTGAATGAATGGTAGCTAGTAAGTGAGGGTCTGAGAGTCCTGGCCCTCCTTGGGAAGAGGACTGTCACCTGAAATGCATAAAACTTTCCACATGTCTATCATCGGAGCCTCCCCTCTGGCAAAAATAGAAGTTGGTGTCTATGGATACCAGTGGGGTATCTCCTAGAGAAATCTGAAGTTCTTAAATCTTTAGATTTCTTCTGTAATCTCAGTATATGGGACAGTAAGACATAACCTGCTTTGGGGCATCTAAACTTATAATGTATGGGTAACCTGTTCCAGTGTTTTACTACCCTCCTAGTGAGAAAAATTTTCCTACTTTCTAACCTAAACTTCTCTTGCTCCAACTTGAGACTGTTGGTCCTTGTTCTGTCATCTGCCACCACTGAGAACAGTCTAGCTCCATCCTCTTTCAAACACTCCTTTGTGTGGTTGAAGGCTGCTATTAAATCCCCTCTCAGTCTTCTTTTCTCTAAACTAAATAAGCCCAGTTCCTTCAACCTCTCCCATCAGTCACATGCCCCAGTCCCTGAACCATTTTTGTTGCCCTCTGCTAGACTCCCTCCAATTTGTCCACATTCTTTCTGTAGTGGGGGGACCAAAACTGAACCTAGTACTCTAGATGTGGCCTCACCAGTGCTGAATAGAAGGGAATCATTACTTCCCTTGACCTACTGGCAACACTCCTACCAATGCAGCCCAGTATGCTCTTAGTCTTTTTGGCAGCAAGTGCACACTGTTGGCTCATATTCAGTTTATTGTCCACTGTAACCCCAAGGTCCTTTTATGCAGATCTGCTGCCTAACCAGTCAGCCCCCATCCTGTAGCTGTGCATGGGATTCTTCCATCCTAAGCGCAGGACTTTGCACTTGTCCTTGTTGAACCTCATGAGATTTCATTTGGCCCAATCCTCCAATTTGTCTAGATCACTCTGAATCCTAGACCTACCCTCCAGCATACCTACTACTCCCCCCCAGGTTCATATCATCTGCAAACTTGCTGAGGGTGAACTCTATGATATCTTCAGGGTTGTTGATGAAGATAGTAAACAAAACCAGCCCCAGGACCAACCCCTGGGGCACTCCACTTAATACAGGCTGGGTTAGGATACATGGAGGTTGAGGGGAAAGGGACTTGGTGATGGGGGTCTGTTACAGACCACCACACCAAGAGGAAAAGCTAGACTTAGAGTTCTTGAGGCAGCTCTCAAAGGCCGTACAGTCTAGGGACATGGTTGTCATGGGGGACCTAAACTACCCCGACATCTGCTGGGAGAAGCAATCAGTCAAATCCAACCATTAACGTAGATTCTTAACCTGCGTGCAGGACCTTCACCTAACGCAGGAGGTATACGGTCCCACTAGGGAGAATGACTTACTGGACTTGACGTTGGCTATGGGGGAGGACCTGGTAGGGGAGCTGCAGATTCGTGGTCATCTTGGGGAGAGTAATCACCAATCAATCAAATTCACCATATGGCGTAGGGTGGATAAGATAACTAGTAGGGTGGAAGTGCTTGACTTTAGGAAGGCTAACTTCAGTGTGCTTAGGAGTCTAGTCAATGATGCACTGCAGAAAAAGAGTATTGGTGAGATGGGAGTCCAGGAAGGGAGATCGTTCCTAAAGGAATCGATCCTTCGGGCATAGAGTGAGACTATCCCAGTACAAGGGAAAAGGGGGAAAGGAGCCAAAAAACTTTCTTGGCTAAACAGGGAAATCCAGGGGAACCTAAGGCCAAAAAAGAAGACATATAGGCAGTGGAAGCAGGGGGAAGCTACCAAGGAGGAGTATACGTACTTGGCTCACGCTTTCAGGGAGGCAGTTAGAAAGGCCAAAGCAACTACAGAGCTGAGACTGGCAACACAAATTAAAGACAACAAAAAGTCTTTTTTAGGTATGTAGGGAGTAAAAGGAAGGTGCAGGGCAGCATAGGATCTCTACTGAACAAGAAGGAGCAATTATTGACAGACAGGGGGGACCAGGCTAAGCTATTCAATGAGTTTTTTGCCTCGGTGTTCCTGAACAGGGCTCAAGATAAGTGTCCTAATGGGTTCTTAAATGGACATCAGAGGGACAACAGCCCACCAACTGTCAATGCTGACTTGGTGCAGGGTCACTTGGATGGACTGGAAGTGTTCAAGTCAGCAGGCCCAGATGAGCTGCATCTGAGTGTACTGAAGGAATTGGCCAATGTCATAGCAGAACCACTGGCACGGCTGTTTGCTCGTGGTGCTTGGGTCAGGTCCTGGAGGACTGGAAAAGGGCCAATGTGTTCCCTATTTTCAGGAAGGGGAGAAAGGAGGATCCAAGTAATTATAGGCTAGTCAGTCTCACCTTCATCCTTGGAAAGGTCTTTGAAAAGATTATGAAGGATCATATTTGTGGGAGTCCAGCGGGAAAAATAATGCAGCAGGGAAACCAACATGGATTCATAGCAGGTAGATTATGCCTGACCAATCTGGTTTCATTTTATGACAGGGTCACAAAATACTTAGACGCAGGAGTAGAGGTGGATGTCATTTTCTTGGATTAGCAAGGCCTTTGATACAGTATCTCATCCCATTCTCATAAATAAATTAAGAGGCTGTGACATAGATATTTACACGGTCCAGTGGGTGGCAAATTGGTTTCACGGTCACACCTAGAGAGTGGTAGTGGACGGGTCAGTATCGACCTGGAAGGATGTGGGTAGTGGGGGCCCACAGGGCTCAGTCCTTGGACCTGTACTCTTCAAAATCTTCATCAGTGACTTAGATGTGGGCGTGAAGTGTACTCTGTCCAAGTTTGTGGGTGATACTAAATTGTGGGGTGAAGTGCACACTCCGGAGGGTAGGGAACGATTGCAGGCAGACCTGGACAGGTCAGAAAAATGGATAGTACACAATAGGATTCAGTACAACAAGGCCAAGTGCAGAGTGCTGCACCTAGGGCAGAAAAACATCCAACACACCTACTGGCTGGGAAGCGACCCTCTCAGCAGCACAGAAGCAGAAAGGGATCTCAGTGTCATAGTGGACTCCAAAATGAATGTGAGTTGTCAGTGTGATGAAGTCATCAGCAAAGCTAACCGCACTTTATCATGCATCAGCAGATGCATGACAAATAGAACCAAGAAGGTGATACTTCCCCTCTGCAGCAGTGGTCAGACCACAGTTGGAGTAGTGCATCCAGTTTTGGGCACCGTACTTCAAGAAGGATGTTGATAGACTTGAGAGGATCCAAAGGAGGGCCACTCATATGGTTAGGGGCTTACAGGACAAACCCTAAGAGGAGAGACTGAGGGACCTGGACCTCTTCAGCTTCCACAAGAGAAGGCTGAGAGGTGATCTTGTGGCCACCTACAAATTCATTAGCGGGGCGCAGCAAGGGATCAGAGATGCTCTGTTCACCAGGGCACCTCTTGGGGTAACAAGGAACAATGGTCACAGACTGACAAAGAGCAGATTTAGGCTAGATATCAGGAACAACTTATTCATGGTAAGGGTGGCCAAAATTTGGAATGGGCTTCCAAGGGAGGTGGTGCTCTCCCCTACGTTGGGGGTCTTTAAGAGAAGGCTAGACAGGCATCTGGCTGGGGTCATCTGACCCCAGCACTCTCTATCCACCTTACAGTCCATTCATCCAGCCCAGACTTCCTTAGCTTGCCTGTGAGAATGTTGTGGGAGACTGTATCAGAACCCTTGCTAATCAAGGTATACCACATCCACTGGTCTCCCCACATCCAGAGAGCCAGTCATCTCATAACAGAAGGCAATCAGGTTGGTCAGTTATAAAAAGGTCCAAATCGATTTGAAGCTCTCTGAATCTTCAGAAAAGATTCAGAGAGCTTCGGTGATTTGGGCAGTCCCCGCCTACTGCAGCAGGGTGCTGGAGCCAGACTCCATGCCAGTAAGTAGTGGGGTGTGGGAGGTGGGACTCAAGGAGGGGGAAGGGGACCATGGAGGGACCCCTGCCAGGCCCCATCCCCGCCTGCCCACTGTCCCACTGTTATCAAATTAACCTAATTGCTTAAATTATAAGTGAGACTTTATAAGGGGAGATAAGGCAAGGTGTGCCACATTTATTGATTACATGAGTTAGACATAGAGCTTTGGACACACCATTCATACAAACACACAGAAATCATCATACACATCATTACACACAGGCATATGCATACATAAAACAACCATTCATCCACACATACACCAGATAGAGTTACCAGCAATAGTTGCTCAATATCAGCCCAGGGTGACCAACTTGGGCTTATTGAGTAGATGCTGATGATTTGAAGATAGCAGATTTGAAGATAACAGCTGGAGCAGGGTGAACAGATGCATCTGTGCTCCGATGAAACAGCAGTAGAGAAAAAGACTCACCCAACTTGGCATTTTCAAAGTGTTCTTTTATAGGGACTGGCATCCTCTGTTTCAGTGCTTTGAAGTTTTTCTATACCCAGCTTCTGTTTTTGAGGTTGTTATTCTTTTGTTTTCAGCTTATCTTAGCTTTGGAGTGTTCTTGCTACCCATCTGGCAGGATGGGTGCATTCCTTCTCCTCATTATCTTCTTTGTGCCCAAGGCCTAAAAGGGATTCTTCAGCCATTTATTAATTAGTTTACTGACTGATAACTTACATTTGGTGCCTTGTTGCTTACATAAACAGTTAAATTTTCTTCTCCCATCTCTATGCCATTCTCTCACCATTCATCCTTTTACACACACTCATACATAAAGGCTATGCAGAGTTCATTCATTTATGTGAAGCAGAAGTGTTCCCATCTCCTCTCGATGGTTCACTCCTGTGCTGCCTTGGCCTGAGCAGCTGACCTTGCTCGCCAGGGAACCTTGTGCAGACCCCAGAGGGTGCCTCAGTTACCTTCAGGGTGACCCCCAAACTCACCTGCCACAACTTTGGATGGTCCTTCAGTGGAGGGGGGTCCCCTTTGAGGATGTCTCCAGAGTTGTCACGTGTCCCAGCGGATGTTCACGGGGCTCCAACCTCCCCTACACCCCAGCCATACGCCAACCTTTGAGACGAGCCTCAAGATCTTTTGCAGCTATCCAGTGCTGATGTCTTCCCCAGTCCCCACGTCCACTCTTGCAGACAAGCAACCTAGCCTCTGGCCAGACACGGAGGGTCTGGTGACACTCGGCCTTTGGGCTTGTCCCCTTCGACGCCCTGAGCCTTCTATGGCTGATGCCGTTGGCCCTCACTGCATTCTCACGTGGTTCCTTTCCCATCCTTGGATGAAGTCCCTGCTACCTGAGCCTGGTACCAAGGGCTCCGCTAACCTGCTCTCAAAAGGGAACTAAAAATAGATCAACCCAAAAAGGGAAACACAACCGATATCCTCACCACCATAAAACCCCTTGCCCTGAAATGACCCAATGTGAAACCAAAAAAAATGAAACTAGCAACACGACTACCAGAGAAGTGCGACAAAGGGAGAACAAAAAGAAGAGGAGCACCCACGAGGAGAGTCCCATACTCCCCTAGCCCCTAATGCCCCTAGGCTAGCGCGTCCTCTGGGTCGGGGTCCACGCCTTCACCCCGCCCAGGGTCTCTCTCCTCCCCTCCAGGACCTGCCTACACCCTGGAGCCACAGGACCCATTGCCTTTGATGAGAGTTCCCATGCCAGTTTTTGCTGTAGCCGCTGCCGGCCTCTCCGACGGTTCCTTTGATCCCCACCGGTCTTCTCCGGCACGGGGATCCCTCGCAGCTCCTGCTGCCGCTGCCTCTGCCAGCCTCCCTGCTGGCTCCTTCGGTCCCTGCTGGTCTTCCCCAACTCGGGGATGTCTTGTGGCTCCAGCTGCTGCCACCACTGCTGGCCTCCCTGCTGGCTCCTTCAATCCCTACCGGTCCTCCCCGGCTCGGGGATCTCTCGCTGTTCCAGCTGTCACCACCACCACTGCCGATTGCAGCAGCTAGATGCTCTCCACCCCGTGGTTCCCCGCCACTCCTCCGGCCCTTGACGTCCTTCTTCCTGCGCTCTCGGGGCTGATTTTTATCTTCACCAGGTGGCGTCTCTTCATGACATCACCCAGCCCCAGCTGGAGATAGGTGCGGCTGATAAACTGCCCGGACGGTTTTCCACCGCACGCTTCCTCGCTCCTCTGGACCCCTGTAACAGGTATGGCTTTTTTCTTTTTATTTTGGTCTGGGGTTTGCCTCTGAACAAGGCTTCCCCTTTGTCTGTTCCTGTGCCCCTGGGACAAGAAGGATACAAAACGGAGTTTTCAAGTTGCTTACAGAACAAGACTAACATGGTTATATTTCACTACTATTACACTCCATGTTAACATCAGCTACATTAGTTCAGTTCATGCTACACCAGCCCCCACCATGGCTGCCCCACTCGTCCCAGCTCCCAGTGCTTTAAAAAAAAAGCCCCACTCACTGGGTGCTGCTGGGTGGAGGGGCGATCCCTGCTGCCCCCCACTGCCCCCCCACTGCCCCCCCACTGCCCCACGCTGCATGGGGGGGCTCTGCCACAAGCCCTCTGCCCCCCTTCACTCCCCTGGGGTTTTTTTATTCTTAAAGGGCTGGAGCTGGGGTGGGCGGGGAAGCCATGGGGGGGCTGAGGGATTGGGGAGGGGGTTGGGAGGCTCAGGCAGAGCCCCCCATGCAGAATGGGGCAGTGGGGGGCAGCGGGAATCACCCCCCCCGCCCAGCAGTGCCCAGTGCCGGGAGCTGGGGTGGGCAAGGCAGCCATTGCTGGGGCTGAGAGAACAGGCAGGGGATGGGCCTGGCCTGGGTGATTCAGAGATTTGGCAGTAGCCGAATCTCCAAATCAGATTCGGCCGGATCAATTCAGGACAGTGATTTGAATCACCGAATTGAATCACTGTCCCCTGAATCTTCCAAATCCAAAGCAAATACTAGCCACTTCGCACAGGCCTGTTGACTACATCACAAAATACTGCATAATTTGATATGAGTCTCAGCTTCTGGGCAGGGGTCACTGAAAATTGGAACAATGGAGCTATTATAATAAAAGCACACTAATAGAATGCTAAAACACATGCTACAGTCCAGATCCTATTCCACTTGTTAGGTGTCTACATGCACTTTATCACCTAAGCATGATTCTATTCCACTCCGTCCAAGTTCCTGAAAATCTATTACTGCATCTACTTTTATAGCATACCACCATCTTACTCTTAAGAATGAGCCACAAAAATTTGGTGTGGAGAAGGACTCACTTACTTTTTTAATGTAATGGTTTTTCAAGGATTCAAGCAGGGAGGAATAGAATCATATTTAGACACCTAAGTCCACTTGCGCATCTAAAAGTTGAAAGAGAATCTGGCCAACAATATGCCTGGCTCTCAACATTATTAGTAATCTCTTGCTCTGGTAAGCAAGAGATTGCAATTGTGAAAAATTATTGTGCTCTGAAAATGTTTTAGACTACAATAGTATCTTGAACCTCAGATAATGATTTCCATATAGGATCTGTCCTGTATACGGAGGCTATTTGCAAGTTTAAAAGTATTCCGCCTACTATAAACTGGCTGTTTACTGGTGTTCAGTGTTCTGATCAAGTTAAATTGCTATGACTTACACATGTGCTTTATTGTGGAGCTGACTAATCAGCTCCTCAGTAAAACATCACCGTTCACATATGCACTGGTATTAGGGCACAGTAAATTAATTAACTTTGCCATAGATAGCACTGTCCCTGATAGAACTATCTTATGGCAGAGTAATTAACTGCAATCAAACACTCACATGGATGTTGACTGCCAAGTGAAAAATTGCACTCTGACAGCCCAGCCTACCAGGAATCAAACCCCTGGCTCTTGCCACACCCTCTGCCACCCAACACTGTGACCCAGAGCCTGGGACAGACCCCCCAACCCCCATCACCCCTGCAAGCCCTGGGCTGCTCTGCCCAAGCTCTAACTGCTGCAGTCCCAGGCGCACATGTAAATGCTACTCTAAGGAGCAGTTAACTCCAACGCAAACTGCTCCAGAGTTTTATTGCATCACCTTAATAGGACTTGTAGATACACCAGTGACCAGCACACTTGATCTCACTAAGTGAGCTGAAATGCTGTTATCATTTCCTTAGTGTTAACAGATCTGAAGACTTCAGAATTCCAAGTAATATGAAATGACTTTGACATGGATACAGGAAAATAAAGGTAAATGAAGTATCACTTACAATGGTACAGTTACAATGAGGATTCTGCCTGCTAAGGATTTGCTAGGTATCACTGCGTGAAATATAAACGGTGTCGTATCTGTGAACCAAATGACCGATATTCCCTCCTTAATGACATCCTATAACCCTAACAGCCTTCCCTGTATGAGTAAGGCTGCATTTGCTTGTCACAATCACATCCTAGTTTTCTAGTGGATCATCTACCAACATAGACCTCACCCAGATTAATTTCAGCATAACTTAGTACACACCTTGGAAGATTCTGAGTACTCATGGTACAGAATAAAAGACAAATAAAAAAAATGTAACCTCCAACTATTTCTGAGAATAGAAAGGCATCCTAAGATAAATGGCTTCAACAAAATGAGAAAGAGACAAGTTACCATATTTAAAATACTGTCTTAGAAACATTAACAATTAATTACAAATATTTATTCTGTTTATGGACACCTGCTTGCCATCAGCAGAACTGACACACCCCTTCAGTTATTTCCTTATACGATGGCACATTTATTTGACTCTGATGACACAAGGCTTTTCTAATTTCCTGTATAACCACCTCCAGCTCTCCATACATCTCCCATTTTAAATTATGAACAGGCTTCACACATATTTGTAGATGTTTGAAAACAGCAGGAAGAAGTGTTTGATCTTTCTGAAAATGCTTGACCAAAGTTTTTTCAGTCTGAGTACAATATCTCAATATTCTTTGTTTGTGAAGTATCTCTTTTGGCTTATGCCATCCATATGAAAGGACTAGAGTCTTCTGAGAAAGCGTTTGCCATATTATTAACATATGTCCAAACTGCTATAGTATGAGTTCTCCCTTATTAAGAACAACGTCACTTTAAAAATAAAGTAGCAGAAACCATACTGGTACATTTTAGAAGTCAGTGTAAGATGTTATCTTCTAGAATTAGTCCTTAACAATGTCAAGTGTGAAATTTAAATTAATGAGCACTTCACTTATTGAAATGGCTTCAGCACTTTTGCTGCTTTCATTGATTTCTGTTTACTTTGGCAGCCACAAACATGAAGAACATATTTCTAGAAGTGACTAAGCAGACAAATAATATACTAGTATAGATGTACCCAGTGATCAACTATTACACTTAACTCTGAGCCTACACTGAAAAATTAACATAATTGAAGAGATATATTATTTATGAAGTACCATTACACTTCCTGCATCCAGCCAGTGTCACCTTAAAAGTTATTTCCTTCTCACTCTCTCCATGCTAATGACTGGCCTATACTACTTTAACATGCTGGTAAATATGGTGTCAATATTTTTCATAGAATCAATTTAAATGTGAACTAATTTATTCATCATCCACTAAATACAAGCTAGGCCACAGATAGTGCTATAATTAACCTTTAAGGCATTTTAGACTGGCTAAAAGAATTAACTGTACTCAGCCCTTGCAAGGTTGAGGAGCAAATAAGAAACCTTCCCCCATCACTACTTTATGTTTCTTAATCAGGGTATAGTAACTCTTAGGTCCCTTTCTAGCACTCCTAGAGTGCTAACCAACCCAAAAGAGAGACGGGGAGAGTTGGTCAGAAGGAAAGGCCATATTTCCATCCCCCAGGGATGGAAATATCGTAACTTGTCTCTTTCTCCCTTTGTTGAAGCCATTTATCTTAGGATGCCTTTCTATTCTCAAAAATAGGTGGAGGTTGCATTTTTTTCATTTATCTTTTACTCTGTACCATGAGTACTCAGAATCTTCCAAGTGTGCCAGAAACCTCTCAGAATAAATGGTCAACTGGATAAGAGATTTGCAGTAACATAACAAACAATGGGCAACTGGTGTGCCAGCCCTGGGCATCTACTTCGAGTGGGTCTGGAAGAGAGTAAACAATAGTCTTTTAAGAAGTGATACACTCATTGTATGCAAGCAGCGTCTATAGGTGGAAATGCTCTGGGTTCTTAACTCCTAGCCCCTGCTCCACAATGGAACTGGGAGTGTTCATCAAGTATAATTTGGGCTCCTGAAAATTGAGTCTTTAAAAAAAATGATAGAGATATTGTAATGATTAGGGGAGTCTGTCTACAAACAGTTCATAAAATAATAGAGAAGTACAGCTGGAAAGGACCTTGAGAGGTCATTCAGTCTAACCCCCTGCCTGAGGCAGGAGCATCCCTATCCAAACCATCTTGTACAAATCCACTGTCTAACCCATTAACAAAACTAGACAATTAACCCTGACAAAATCCACAAGACATAACATCCTAACCTGTCACACACAAAGCAAGGGAACCACGGTCGCCAGTGTCCTGCTGCTCCAAGGTTGTTAAAATATGTTCAAAAGAGCTAAGGAAGAGGGCTATGCCCCCCCCCACCCCGAGGTAGGCAAAAATCCCCACAGTCCATACTAATAAGACCAAGGAGTAAAATTCTTTCCAGACCCCAAATATGACAATCAGTCTGACCCTGAATAGAGGGGCAAGACCCTCTAGCCAGGGACCTCAAGGTTTAAGTCCCACCACACCCCAGTCACAGTTTATTACTTTTCCTTGGAAACTATCTAGCTCAGACTGCAAACACCATTTGGAATGTGGAACTAGTATCTTTTCCCCCATATTGCAATAATCCCATAGGAAGCAACAGAAAAAAGAAAAATCACCTAGCACAGGGCTCAGCTGTGAAATGCCACTGTGAAGGGATACCACAGAAGCCTACTCACACCAAGAGAGGCAGAAGGCACATGGGCTCCTTTGATGAGACCCAAACACAGCAGTCTGATGAGTGTTCAGCTGAGAAAAGTGTGTGACAGATGTGGATAAGGAAGGTCTTATCCTTTATCTGTTTTCTTATTTTGCTTTCTTTTATTCCCACTAAAAGAGGCCATTAAAGTCTATAAAAGTTATTCAAGGGACTTCAACAAGAGAAAGCTCAGGTCCAGAGGTGTTCACCTAATTTTAATTAGGAATAATGAGGCTATTTCACCTCAACAATTAGCCATCAATCCTTTCCTTCTTAATGGTATCTATCCTAGAAAGATATCAGAACTGCTAAGTATTGATCTATCTTCTTGAACTACAAGAGCTTAGCTCCAGCCAAAAATCATGCAAAAAAATAGTTACGTAAGGGCCAGTCCTTCCATTCTAACAAATGTCAGGATGGAGAGCATTCACAGAGATCCCATGTCAACATTTCTAGCACCTGAAAATGGGTTGGTTGATTTTGGATGAAGAGCATCCTAGGCTTAAAAAGACTCTTCTGATAAGCAAATATTTTGTTTTATGGAAAAGAGCATGTTTCACCAAATATTTGGTATTTATAAAAATGCTGAGTGAGCAAGCTGTAACCCAGATATCACCGATGCTTCATTTGAAATCTATATACTCACATTTAACTTTGTGGTACAATACATATCTACCTAAACCGTTAATATCCTTATGTTGTTTGAGAAGCGGTATTATCTAAATTGAAAAGGTATTCTTCATCCAGAATGAAAGAGACTTTTACACGGGAAGTTATACTGGCATATTGACAGTGGTATAATTATATTGGTATAGATACTCCAGTAAATTACTCTATGTAGAAAAACCCTTAGTGTGCATTTCAGAACCAAAATGAAAACATTTCCAGCAAGCACTATTAATATGTCTCTTTGCCCAGTGGTCTTGTTCCCTCTCTTGTCACAATTATGATGTGTGTGTGTTTCTCCTTAATTAGGAAAAAGAAAGGATTGTTCCTTTCTCATGCCTCTTGCCCACAAGTATTCATATTCCTGGCACAGTTTATATCATAGGTGAAAGAAGTCTTGTACATCTCCTGGTTAAAATACTGATTGTGCATCACTGACTATGACTCAAACAAAACTGATATATCTGCTGGATGAAATAAAAGGACCTTTTATTTCTTCAAAAGAATCCCAGAAACACAAATTTCAGGGAAAGCTTGGCTCTAGATCAGACTTTGTTGCTCAAGTTTGTTTGTTTGCTGTCTATATCGCAGCCACCTATGTGATAGGATACAATAGAAATTCTGCACTAGCAGAGCTACACAACAGCTAATAGGAAATGAAGAATGCTTTGTCAGAAACTGCAGGTGTGAAAAGTTGGTAGGCTGAATATAACTGTTCAAGCTGAAATGTGGCAACAGTTTGTAGGCTGACATTTCTTAGAACACAGTTTTGGGATATAATTTTGCATCTCATAATTGGAAACATCTTGGAAAAAAGGCCAATTATTAAAGTTTGTGATCAGCACAATTCAAGTTTACTGGGTATCAGACCAGTTTTTTAGTTACCTTTAGTTATTTCTTTATGGATTTTCTATGGCAGTGCTGAAAACACTTACTTCAAATCTAGAATAAATGTAAGTAAACCAAATATGTGGCTTAATGAACAAAGCTTATCCCAGAAAAAATAAAACAATGCATATTTAATAAACCAACAAACACATTCTAATGAGCCATAGCCATGACTTCAGAAGTTTGCCCAAAAAAAACAATATTCAGCTGTGTCTATAGATTGGTTTGAGGGAAAAAAATTTCAAATATGGAAAAGGCCATTCCCTTTGTTATATCATATAAAGGAAAATGGCACATGAAATAATGATGTACAGAACGTATAGGTTGGATATGTAAAATGTAATTCTGTATCAATAGGGGGTCAGACTTGAGTTTGAATCCTAAAATGTGCTTGGTTTCATGCCGCATAGCAACAGCATCCACAGGAAAAAGGATAGAAAGGGACGGAACTTCCCAAACATATTGTACTTACCCTGACAATTGATAATAAGGCCACATGTGTTGCTCAAAATGCTGTTGCTGTTACCATAACCCCTGCTGCTACTACCAGTGCTCAAACTTGGATTATTTGTCAGAGGCACAAATGAAGTCATGACGTGGAGAAATCAGTATAATCTCAAACTGACACCAGCTCCAACCATCCATATTATAAAGCTACCCTTAAAAAATTACATATTACTAGAACTGAACTGTGTAATTGCATATCAGTAACTTGAGTCTTAAAGGTGAGTAAAAATAATAATAATAAAAAAGAAAAGAACCTGGAATAAGATTTGGTATCATGCAATGTCATTGTCATAGGTTAGAGAGACACTCAGGCTTAAAGGTAGGCTTTTCTTTATCCAACCTATAGAAATGCTTTTTAAGTGAAGAAGCAAGAGAACAAAAAAGGAAACAAATAAGGGCCTGATGTAAAAGGAAACATAGGACTGACTACTGCTGAAGTGTGGGTGTGTATGGAATCAGGCATGGCCCTTGGTATGGAATACAGCTGCACCTAGACAGTAGGAAAGAAGGACTTTGGAAAGAAGAGTTTGTGGTTCCTATTAAGAGGAGTGATACCAGTTGGTGTGGTACAATTAAACAATCACCTCTTTTAAACTGAAATGGGAAAATTAGTTTTTCATCAGAGTTTTGGATTGTATTGTTATTTTAATGAACCATTCATGTGTAATCCGTCTGCCAGAACCTCTTCCATTTCTCCAGTTGTAGCCTCAGTTAGACACCTCTTGGGGTTTGGTGACCCTATGATAAGCATAAGCTTAAACATAAGAGTTTAGAGAGCACTAAGCAGATGGCACTGAAGTAGAGACACTTGGCGTTCTCTACCTTGCACCATCAAATTTAACAATCTGAGTTTCATAGAAATATAGGGAATAGATATTGCAACTGCTTAAAGTTTGGAGGATTATTTTGTACTAAAAATATATTACTACAGCATTATCTCCTCTCTTTCATATTGTTACTGATTAGGAAATATCTACATTGATTGCCTGTCATTAAAGAATTGTTTTGCCCCACACAATGCAGTGGTTTGCATATTTGCTGATGTTTCCCCAAAAGCACTGGGGGAATGAATCATTACTGAAACAATTTACTTTCAGTTAGTGCATGAATGCCTTCCCATGATGCTTTGATGCTTTGTTTGTCCTCCTATAAAAATTATTTATGACCCAAGTGTGATCTTTTAAATCAGAATACTTATTTGGAAATCAAAGCTTCAGCATGCTAATGCAAGTAGAAGCCCTGACTAATTTTTCAAAGCCATGTTGAATATTCAAAAGCTGGAACTGAAGGAAAGGAGTTAACATTAATTAATATTTGAAGCAGTAAAATAAAAGCAACAGTGAAGCTAATTTTGCAGGACAATTAATCATGAGTCTTGCTAATTACACATGGGATTTTGAAAATGATTTTTTTCTCAGGTAGCAGAGTAAAAATGATAATCCGCTACCCATCAAAATCATTGGCTTCTCACCAATGTCCCCAGCAAGAGCAATTAGTGGGAACAGCAGAGCCCTAGTAATTGCATGTCAAGAGAGGAGAATGTTAGAATTTTAATTGCTCCAAATAAAGACCACTTGCTCATACATACACCTGACTGTCCAAAACAAGCTTGCAAGCCAGAGCAAGTATGTAACCACTTCCAGGTGTCTGCATAAAAATAACTCCGTGGGAGCAGCACTCTCTAAGCAACACATGCAGTTTCTGGAAGAAAATATCAATATGCACTTACATTCTGAACTGCAGTGTCATCACTTGACTATAAGAACTGCAAAAAAAATATCGCCCACTTGGGAAAAATGTGCATATTCTTTATATTTGCCAAATATTTATTGCTGACATTTTTGAAGAACTTTAACTATCTTCAGGGTGCCAAGGGCTTCAAATTTACTGAATTTTAGGATCACCAATAAAATGTTTTTAACAAGACATCTCAAGAGGGCATAAAATAAAAAATTACCATATTCATGAGAGCAAGCCTGTAAGATTGCAATGCTATAAACGGGATGTCTATAATTTGCTGGTGGTTTTCTTAATTAAAAAAAAAAACAGTAATTAGAAACTCCAGTACCATTTTTGCACTTTATTCCAAACACTTTAAATGCTGCCATTATTTTTTTGTTTAATATATGTACACATGGATGCACACAATTGCAAATGATCAATAATATTTAACTGTGTGTCTAAGACCTAAATGATGATGGATACATTTAAATATTGCTTTCCAAGAAAGTATTACTCCACTGGTCATGTAGTAACTTAAAACATTTTTAGTTTAATATAAGATAGCTACTTTTTTGCTTCCCCCTCCCCCTCTCCAAGTTTCAAACATGTATCATTTACTCTCATTTTTAAACAAAATGACTGAATTGCCATCCAAATACCAGTGGTTCCTATTGTCTTTCCTTCCATTTCTAAGTACACCATATTGAGGTGCTAAACCGTGTACTTCCTGCTATTAGCTTTGTTTGGGCATTAAGCTGAGAGCAGTAACCTTAACTTGCCTAAATATATTCTTTGCATGTTCAAAATCAGTGTACACTGTTTATTACACCATGACTACTTGAAAGAAAAAAGCAGGTCATCCAGAGTTCTGCTTCCTTTCCTGAATTACCAGCAGATCACAGGTGTTTATCAGACTCCCGGAGGTGATTCAGGTAATAAACACTAGGATGGCAGTTTAAATGGCTAGAAGCTTTTCCATTGAACACAGTCCTTACAGTCTTATCGTTTTGCATATATTGCTCACAAATGGCAAATTATTTATGCAACCTCCTTAAGTGGTTCCTTATGGTTTTTATTTTATTTTTCCAAAGCAGAAACCTTTTGAAGATGTGTGTTCTCATGACAAGGCAAACTATAATTTCATCCATAAGTCTGACTCATTTCTTAAAGCTTACCATAGATGCATATTTGCTGTGACCTTATTGTGCCCTCCTGCTCCATTCAAATGTTTTTCCTATGAAAGCATTGGCATGTTAATATAAGTTACTTTGCTGTAATTATTTGAAAAAGGACAACATGAATATACAGTATGCCAGTTTTTCAAGAATGTCTTTATAGAAATAGGAAGGCAAGGCATGAAGCTAGAACCTTTGTTGCACATTAAAGTCACTATGTCTGATGTGGCTTTAGAAGGATCTGACATGAATTATAAGATGATTTTTCCGAAGAGAAATATTTATTTAAGACAACTGTGGGGGAAATGCTACTATCAAGGCTAAGCAGATGATTCTGTAGTGTGAAGAAACAGCAATTTCTGAATCTAAAATTTTAAAATGCATTTACACAAACTTCTGGTGTTATACAAGTTACTGATCTGAAAATGCTCCTTGCGTGCCCACGTTTTTACCTTGACTTTGCTTTACAGAGCTGCTGATGAAGGGGCTGTCAAACTTTATCTGAGGGTGTTTTATGCAAAGTAGGGCTGTGCGAAGCTTCAGCTGGTGATTCGATTCAAAGGAGATTCCGCCTGATCCGGTGGCAGAATCTCCAAATCTGAATCAAATCAAGGGACCAATTTAAAGGTCTGAATCGATTCAAAGCTCTCTGAATCTTCGGAAAAGCTGGACTCAGAGCTGGTAAGTACTAAGGGTGGGGGAGGGGAGGGGGCCATGGGGAGATCCCTGCCAGCCCCCATTTCCTGCCTGCTCCCCCAGCTCCCTCGACCCCCACCCACTTCCCAGTGCTTAAAAAAAAAAGCCCCAGTGCTCACGAGGTGCTGCCCGGGGGGCAGTCCCCACTGCCCCCAACTGCTCCATGCTGCATGGGGGCTCTGCCACGAGCCCCCCGACCCCCCCCTCCACTCCCTCAGCCCCCGCACAGGTGGTCTGCCTAGGCCAGCTCTGGCCCTTTAAGGAAAAAAAAAAAGAGAAAAGCCCCAGGACTCACCACCTCTGCAGTGGCCTTGGGGCTTTGGGAGCTTGTGCAGAGCCCCCCATGTGGCACGGGCAGCAGGGATTGCTCCCCGCGGGGAGGAGCGGAGCGGGGGGGGGAGGTCAGGTTTTTTTTTCCTTAAAGGGCCAGAGTTGCAGCGGGTGGGGCAGCCATGGGGAGGGGCTGGGGGAGTGGGCATGGGTTGGGGATCTGGGGGAGCAGGCAGGGGATGGGGGCTGGCAGGGGGGCCCCCCTGGGTCAGCAGCGCCCACTAAGTTGTGGCTTTTTTTTTAATAAGTGTCGGGAGCTGGGGCAGCCATCGCCGGGCTGGGAGAGGAGCAGGTGATGGGTCGGTCCTGGCTGATTCAGAGATTTGGCAGCAGCTGAATCTCCAAATCAGATTTGGCTGAATTGAATTGCGACGGTGATTCAAATCACCGAATTGAATCACTGTCCCTGGAATCAGCTGAATCCGAAGTGAATGCTAGCCACTTCGTACAGGCAGTGAGCTACTGGGAAGGGACAACCTCCACCTCTCTCTGCTGTGGAGGAGGCTCTTCTCAGCCAGACTGGCTGAACTGCTCCATCCAGCTTTTAGGGATGGGGGGACTACTGCCACTGTTGGCCCACTAAGCAACCCTTGCAAAGCTAGCAGGCCAAGGCACTTAATGGAACCCACCCCTGCCCCAGCCCTGGAATGAACTGTAGGCAGGGCAAGGGCCACCAAGGGGACACTTGTGTGCCTATACACAAATGCCATGAGCTTGGAGAATAAACAGGAGGAACTTGTCCTCCTGCTATACACAAATAATCATGATGTCATAGGGATAATGGAGACCTGGTGGAACTCCATCCATGACTGGGCCACGGATATAGACTGCTATACCCTGTATAGGAGAGAGAGAGAGCTACACCCCGGCCCCTTTTATCCACTCTATGTCAAGGAAAGCTACACATCCCTGCAAGGCAACATTGGCACCCAGGGTGAACGACTTGAGACCCTCTGGGTTAAAATCCATGGGGAACACAGTGCAGGGGACACTATGGTGGGAGTCTACTACAGACCCCCTCACCAGGATCAAGACCTTGACCAGGAGTTTGCCAGGGAATTGGCTGAGGCCACATGCTCCTAGTGCATGGTTGTCATGGGAGACTTCAACTATCCAGACATCTCATGGGAAGAGCGCTTGGCCAAATCTGAGCGGTCGCAAAGCTTTCTCTCATGCATGAACGAGCTCTATCTGATGCAGGAAGTCTACGAGCCGACAAGAGGTAAAGCGCTGCTCAACCTGGTACTGGCAACTGGGAATGACCTAATCAGTGACCTAATGATTGAAGGGAAGCTGGGTGACAGTGACCATGAGCTGATCACCTTCACTATCCACCGTTAAGTTGGCAAGTCAGTCAGTAATACAGAAGTCCTTGACTTCAGGAAAGCTGACTTTGACAAGCTAAGGAGGCTTGTCATTGAGGCCCTCAAGGGCCACAACCCAAAGGGGAGGGGAGTTCAGGACAAGTGGTTGCTCCTCAAGGGAGCAATCCTGGATGCGCAAGCAAAGTCTATCCCGTCTCGGAGGAAAGGCAGCAAAAGGGCACAACAGCCTCCTTGGCTCTCTAGGGAACTAGCGGACCTCCTGCATCTTAAAAGAAAGACCTACAAAGGATGGAGGGCTGCACTCTCCACCAAGAAGGAATACTCTGCACTGCTCCAGACCTGCAGAGAGTGAACCAGGACAGCCAAGGCTGTGAAAGAACTCCAGCTAGCTATACATATCAAGGACAATAAAAAGTCCTTTTTTAGATATGTGGGGAGCTGGAGGAAAAGCAAGGGCAACATTGGTCCCCTACTAAATCAGACGGGACAACTGATGCCCAGGAAAAAGCAAACTTGCTAGATAGGTACTTTGCATCAGTTTTCCACCAGTCCCATGGGATACCCCTGCCCACTACAGGACAGGGAGGCATGGTTGAGGGAGATTCCTTACCCTTCATCAAAGCTGACCTTGTGAAGGAACACCTTGAGAGGCTGGATACCTTCAAGTCAGCCAGCCCTGATGGTTTACACCCGAGCGTACTCAAGGGGCTGGCGAGCATCATAGCTCAGCCCCTGGCATGGATCTTCGAGAACTCCTGGCACTCTGGTGAAGTGCCCGAAGACTGGAAGAAGGCCAATGTGGTACCTATCTTCAAGAAAGGGAGGAAAGTGGATCCGGCAAACTACAGGCCCATCAGCCTGACCTCTATCCTGGGGAAGGTCTTGGAAAAGATTGTCAAAGAGACCATCCTTAACACACTGGCTGATGGCAACATCCTGAGGGATAGCCAGCACAGGTGTGTTGCGGGTAGGTCTTGCTTGACCAATCTCATTTCCTTTTACGACCAAGTGACCTATCACCTGGACAACGGGGAAGAGATTGATGTCATATATCCTGACTTTAAAAAAGCCTTTGATCTGGTATCCCATGATCACCTCTTGGCAAAACTGGCAAACTGTGGCCTCAGTCTCACCACAATCTGCTGCCTGGGGAATTGGCTCTGCGGTAGGATCCAGAGGGTGGTGGTGGACAGAAGTCAATTGTCGTGGTGTGCTGTGACTAGTGTGGTCCCTCAAGGCTCAGTCCTAGGGCATGTACTATTTAGCATCTTCATTAATGATGTAGACATTGGTGTCAGAAGCGGACTGGCCAAGTTCGACGACACCAAACTCTGGGGTAAAGCATCCACACCTGAGGACAGGAGGGTGATCCAGGCAGACCTTGACAGGCTCAGGAAATGGGCGGACGAGAACCTGATGGTGTTTAACACCGAAAAATGCAAGGTTCTCCACCTTGGGAGAAAAAACCTGCAGCATGCTTATAGGCTTGGCAGTGCTACGCTGGTTAGCACTACAGACAAATGGGACTTGGGGGTCATGATTGACCACAAGATGAACATGAGCCTTCAATGTGATGCTGCAGCTAGTAAAGCAAGCAAAACGCTGGCTTGCATCCATAAATGCTTCTCAAGCAAATCCCAGGACATCATTCTCCCACTGTACTTGGCCTTGGTGAGGCCACAGCTGGAGTACTGTGTCCAGTTTTGGGGTCCACAATTCAAAAAGGATGTGGAGAAGCTTGAGAGAGTGCAGAGGAGAGCCATGCACATGATCAGAGGTCAGGAAACAGACCTTATGATGAGAGACTGAGCGCTATGGGACTCTTCAGCCTAGAAAAGCACAGGGTCAGGGATGATCTGGTGGCCACCTATAAATTTATCAGGGGTGTTCACCAGGATCTGGGGGAACATGTGTTCACCAGAGCACCCCAAGGGATGACAAGGTCAAATGGTCACAAACTCTTCTGTGACTGTTTCAGGCTGGACATAAGAAAGAACTTCTTTACTTTCCAAGCCCCCAAGGTTTGGAAGAGACTACCACCAGAGGTAGTTCAAGCACCTACTTTGAACACCTTCAAGAGACATTTGGATGTTTATCTTGCTGGGATCCTATGATCCCTGCTGACTTCCTGCCCATGGGGCAGGGGGCTGGACTCGATGATCCTCTGGGGTCCCTCTTAGCCCGAATGTCTATGAAATCTATAAGCCTAATGCAAAGCTTTTCACATGGGTCAACTCCCTTCCCATTCACAAGCATGCAGACCACCATTGCACTATCTTCAATGATATAACAGTTCTGTTGCACCCACTGAGCAATATAAAAAAGTAGTATTAGTAGAATAATTGCAATTTAACAGCTGGAAATAACAAGGAAAGCTAATACCATCATGGACAGTCAGCTTGCCATGAACCACCAACTCACAAAATTTCAGTGCTACCTTATGAATTATTGCCTGTCCTATGAGGCAATAAATGCATCCAACTCCCATGACACTCACAGGTAGCTAAGGGTGCTTACGCAGGACACTCCATACCTTTCAGGGTTAGATTTTATTAGGTATTTGTGTAAGAGTAGTACCTGAATTCACAATGAAGATGACGGCTCCATTGTGCTAAGAGCTGTACGTATACCTAATACATGCAAAATCCCTGTCTAAAGTATTCTAAGGAGATGACAGACAAAGGAAGTATGATTGTGTTAATTTTACAGATATGAAATGGAAGTGCAAAGATATTAGACACATAGTAAATCTATCTCAGAGCCAAGAATTGACTCACATCTCTTAAGCACCAGGCCAGTGCTGTAACCCATAAGACAGTCCTTCCTATGTGTTCAAACTCGTTAAATGAATATCTCATTTTATATCCATGTTCTCCAAATCCAGTGAAAAGTAGCTCAAAAGGAAACCATGTTAGATACTGTGAGACCTTGACAAGCATTGTATGACCCAGTGGGTGCATCTACACAAGATGCTAGGTCACTGTAGCAATTGCTACAGTGACATAACAGCTGTAAGCACTAACCATGATGCCACTGCTACTGTGTAGTAGCAACAAGCTACTGCATAGAAGGGTTGAAAATGACCTGTGCAATGCTGGGACCTCACAGTACTGGTGGGTACTTCACAGTACTTGCTTTAACTAATTAATAAAGCATTTAGTAATTGATTTAGCAAGTACTAAATGACTGTGCAGTACCCACCAGTAATTATATTGGTATAGGACTTGCTTTAGCTTTAACTCTGCAGTCAGAGGCACGTGTAGATGCATCTAGTATGTAATTCAAGTTCTGATTGATCTTTGTCCTTTTAATTCTGCCTACTACTTGTCTAGAATTTAGGTTTTCTATTTCTGTAGATATTTTTGGTGCCATTTCAAACTGTCATTGTAGTAAATCTGATATTATCTCCCAGAGTATGAAAAATGTTTTTTGGGACCCTAGCCAATATGTGCAAGTAAAAGAAAGCATGGCAGGGAACACTAATGGTTTCGGAGTAGTTTAGAAAGATTTTCAATAGTTTCAGTTTCATAATTCCAGACACTTTGGAGGGTAATAATTTTCAGACAAAGGAAAAATGGCTAAGCACATCAGATCTGTGTTAAAAAAGGAGAAACATCATTTTAAATGAATTCATATTGCAGGAATGTCCCATGAGGTGGAACTGGGAGAACTCCAAATGACAGATTTAACCAGGAAACTTGTCTATTTCCAATTCTTTCTTTTCAAAGAAAAATAATAAGAATCTAGTAACTCCACTAGGCTGCAACCTAATGAAAGTCTATGAAAAAATAAGAGAGAGAGGAAATGATTAAAGAACATGTTCTAGATGAAAAGGAAAGGATGCATTTTGAGAAACTCCACAAGCCAAATTCAACCCTGGTAAAACTTCAGTAATTTCAAAAGAATTACACCAGGCAAGATTCTTCCCACCTGTTCTTATTCTACTGTGTAGGCTTTCCATTAAAACAAAAGTCACTTTCCCAAAACACCATGAGTAAAATACCTAAGCAACTGGTACTGCATATGGCATGCAATTTGCAGATGATGTACATATAGTACAGATGTTTTTATCTGGCAAACAGGTGCTTGATTTGGGATTTGCTGACTAGCCACAATTTTAATGACTTTTCAATGAGAAGTGAAATGGGAAACTGGGGAGTCCTCCACTCATGCTTATCTGGCTATTTTGTTTTTGTTTGTTTGCCAAAAAATTTCAACCTGAGCAGAGTACATCAGCAGTGCCCTTTCCCGGGGTACTTTGCATGTTGAACAGGGAGCAGAAGCCCATAGCCAACTGGCAAAGAACCAGGACAACAAGGTACTGAAGAAAAGCAAATATAATGCCCATCTTTAGAAGAAATTTTGAAAAGCCAGACAATTAATAACCACTCAAGGCTATCTTCAGTGTAGATGATGGCCTTGAGTAGCTATCTTGAGTGCAAGATTTTAGAGAAAATCATCAAGATGAAATCTCAAAACATTTAGATTTTGCATGCTGTAAATCAGAGAAGCTGCTCTTATTTATACAAGCTAAGGATTTAGCCCTGAAAAGGCAAATATAAAAAGAAAATAGTTCAGCATCATAAGTGCTAAGTACTCTTTTCCCCAAATTTGGTAGAATATTTTTAGAAAAATAGTATGGAAGTAGGAAACATAATGTAGCTATATTTCAGAAAGGTAGGGGACATAGTACCACACGATAAATTATACAATAATTTATGGAATAAGATTTCTGAGACTGTCTCCAATTTTTAAGCCCACCTATAATTATAGGTACAAATAACTGAGGGCACTTCTAACATCTAACTCACAATACAGTAATTAGATGTCTAGAGCTGTCCTGTCAAATCTAATAGCTAGCAAAGCAGCTAACTTAGAGGTGTTGAGAAAAGAACTATAGATATACAGCAGAATTGGATGTGCATGATCATTAGCTAAGAAACTGAGATGAATATTTAAAAATATTCTCTTCTGAGCTCAAAGAAACAAGCCAGATAATGTTTTGGAGCAGAAGAAAGCTGAGTGGGGAAAAAAAAGCTTAAAATTCCATGATTCATTTTTTTTCCAAGCTATACTCAAGCACCTTCCTTTCGAGTTCAAGCTGAGTGGAATTGTCCCCCACCAGCTGCTCCACAGCCCCTCTCCAACACTGTGCACTTCACGGTTACTCAAGACCCCATTGCAGAGCCATAGTGAAGTGGCTCACTCTTAGTTTTGTCCCCAGGCCCTTACCCCAAAAATGGACTGGGAAGTATTCCCTATTTGATCTTACTCCAAAATTGTACCTTACCTTTATCAAGATCCTTTAACTCAGTCCTTTATCTGTTTTATGTTCCCACCCACGTTCCTATTTGCTAGTCTGACCTATTTAGCCATTTCTTGGGGCCTTTTCAGATGCTGAAAGATGAAAATGCACAGTGAGGAAGAAAGAAAATATATTGGGAAATAACCCTAACTTAGAATTTAAACAGGAAGCAGTTAGAAGAAATTCTCAAATTATCTCCCACAAGGCAGATCAGTGAACAATTACCCAGAAAGCTTGAGATCAGGTAACAGAATTCAGAGCTGCTCATGACTTTAGCTTCTGCTGAAGTGAACTTACATTGCTCTTCTCCCTTTGATGCATGTGTGTATTTGAGCAGTAATGAAAGCTGGACATTTTCAAAGTGAATTAGCATAAAGTTATAAGAGACAAGTACCTCTGTAACTCTGCTAAAGTGGAAGAATTCAGTATCTAATAGACAAAGTGCCTCTATGGGATTACAGTCAGTCTAGTGTTCTGTATATATATAATATTCATCCGTATGGCTGTAAGACTCAAACTACTAGAACAGATGTAGCCAGACAGAAATCCCTTCTCATTAAGGGCTTCATTTTGCCTTGCCTTCTGAAAGGCAAAATGGGGTGAACATTGGGTGAAGAGGCCAGGTCACAAACACTTTTGTCTCTCACCCTTTTCCAGCTACCACCAGATTATCAGGCTAACACAAGGCAAAATAACAAAGCACCTCCTTGCCCCCAAAAAAGAGTGTTGCTAAGCAGTTGGGGCAGAAGCTGAGACTTCCCTGGATGCCCATACTTAGTAATAGGTGCCACAGAGGGCAGTAACACCCTCTCCATATGGTATACCTGCTGAGTGGGCTACCTCTGGTATCTCTTAAATCATTCTGTCTATGCCTATCCTTAAAGAAAAAATGATGCAGGAAACCTATGCTAAAATTCTATGGTTCTGCACATGGAGCTCAGTTAAGAAGAGCCAGAATGTAGTCCTAAACTCTGTAAAGGTGACTGGAGATAATGGAGCAGGTTGTAATGAATTCTATTCTTTAATTAATGTCTCTGCCTCTCTAAAGGGGGAAGTGTCCTCCGTAATTAGATGTGTATGAGGTATGACTATGCATCCTTCAGTGGTTCCACTGCAGGGAAGCACTGCTGTCATACTATATTCAGGAATAATTGAATTCCTGGTTACACAAATGTTCCCAGTGTTTATTGTCATATAGAATTTGTGTATATGACTTATCCTCTGTGCTGTTCCTCATACTTATGCCATTACAGAAGTGCTGGGTACCCCCAGTACTCCTCTCAGGAGGTCACCAAAAACAGCATCCCTACACACACCCAAAAAGCAAGCTCCCATTTTTTACAAGCAGCAAATGAAAAAGTGGGAGTGAGTGGACGGGGCTTGTTTATGACAATCTTGGTCTCACTGTATAGGAATTATAGACATTAGGGCTGTGCGAGGCTTTGGATCCGGGGCCGCTTCGGACGCTTTGGCGTCCAAAGCAGCATGCCCGGAGCAAAGTGCTGGCTCATTCAAGCTGTCCAAAGTGCTTCGGAAAAGCTTCAGATGCCTCGGACGCTGAAAGTGAAAGTTAGAAGAGGGGCCTGCCTTTCCAATGACAGTGTCTGGGGAGGGACCTAGAAACAACATAAAATCCTCTGTATGGAGGCATGCTGTGTCTTTTGCTAGCTTGTTCCCTCTCTGGAACTGTGAGAGAAAGGTACCTTCAGACTCAGGCATCTCAGCTTGCTTGCTTTACTTAGTAGTTGAACTTGCTCCTTTTTGTTGTTAGAAAGGATTGGGTAGGATTTGGCTTAGTTTAGCATAGCTTCACATCTCTTAGTACTATTACTATTCAATTCATTTCTTTCAATTTATATTTGTTCTGTTTGTTTGTTTTTTGCAAACTCTGAAAAAAGAAAGCTATGTTTTCCCTGTCAGCGTGATCCATCACTGTGCAGGGAGGCACACAGATTGCACACATACACACACACACACACACACACACACACACACACACACACACACACAAAATAAAGAAAAAAATGAGATATGCATAGGAGGAGAAGAAGACAGACAGACAGGCAGCGCACAATTTTTACATAGCTCTTAACACCTGAAGCAAACAATCAAAGAAGAGTCCAGCACACGCATGCAACAGAGGGAATAAAACACACAACATAAAAGGAGTGACACACACAGAGGAAGATTAATATGAAGCGTGCTGGCAGGTGCCAGGTCTTGTGGCAGGGGAGGGAGAGGGGGTAGGGGGAGAGCTACAGCTGTAAGCCCCCCGCCCCCCAAACACAGACGCATTCTCTTCCCAAGCAGCCATGACATCAGTGCTGCCAGTGGAAGCAAAAGCAGTGGAATCACTGTCTCCTCCACCCCAATGTCAGCTCTCAGTGTGAGCCTCCCAATGCCAGAGGAGAAGCTGGAGCTGGAACCAAGGATGCTGAGCACGCTGGCTCAAGCAATTCTGGGGACTGAGGGGGAATCAGAGTTTGTGCTCCATACCCCTCAAATTTCCCCGAGACCCAGGTGTCCTCCAGAAAGCAGCATCTCAGAGGAGGCTGAGGTTGTGGAGGCAAGTGGCTCAGCTGAGGCAGCTCCTCCTGCTGTTGAGCCTAAGCCTGCTGAGGAGTGGGATAAGGCAGGATCATCAGCCTCAACCCAGAAGTGGGGGAGTAGTGTAGTGTGGGAGTATTTTGAGCTGGCAGATGATCCCAGGTTTGCCAGCACTGCCGAAGGCACATGAGCCGTGGCAAGGATGTGAGACACTTTTCCACCACAGCGATGCTGCTGCATCTGAGGAGGCAGCACCCCCTTTCCCTTCTTCCTGCTCAGCCTGGCACCAGTACAAGTGTGCTGAAAGGGAAGTCCCCTGCTCTCTCCAAAGCCCCCTTCCACCCAAAGCAGAGGCAGGCCACCCTGGATCAGTGGGGGAAAGGTGGACAGAAAGGGGGGCGCGTTCCCAACACGAGCGAGATCACCCAGAGCATTGGGGAGATGCTTGCTCTAGATAGCCAGCCCTTCTTCCTAGTTGAGAGGCCAAGGTTCAGGTGGTTTGTAGCACTTCTGGCCCCATCTTAAAAAGTGCCCGCATGCACCACCTTTAGCAGGACGGTAGTGCCCTCCCTGTATGAGGCATGCAGGGAATACTTGAGGGAGGAGCTGCGCAAGGCAGGGCTGCAGGTAGCCTTCCACTTCACCTCTGACATCTGGAGCAGCCAGGGTGGCAATCATGCCTACCTCTCCCTCACAGGTCACTGGTGTGATCAGTCAGGCCATCAGTGGGCTCTACTACAAGCCAAGATGCTGGATGAGTCCCACATGGCAAGAGAGATCATGGGGACCATGAACTGCATGGTGCAGGGGTGGCTCGGTGGGCAGACCGAGCTTACCCACGGGTTCATGGTCACTGACAACGGGGCCAATATGGTGAAGGCTGTCCGTGATGCCAACTTTGTTGGCATCTGTTGAGTGGCACACAGGCTGCACCTAATAGTGAGGGATACCTTGGAGGGGGGCAGGGCTGCCAGTGACAGTGCTACCACCACTACTGCTACAAGCCAGCTGATTTCAAAATGCAGGAAGGTGGCGGGCTACTTCCACCACAACAGCAAGTGGGGGCAAGATACTGCAGGAGAAACAGGCAGAGCTGAGCATCCCGCAGCACAAAATCATGCAGGATGTGGAGCCTCAGTAGGACTCCACATACCTGATGCTTGAAAGGTTGGTGGAGAAACAGAAGGACATCCATGAGATGGCCTTGCTTGGGGAGATTGGGATCAGCACCCCCCTGAACAGAGCTGAGTGGGGTACCATCTCCCAGATCTTGGTGGTCCTCAAGCCCTTCCTCAAGGCCACCCAAGACCCTTAGTGCTGGCGATGCCTTCCTCAGCCAGGTGATCCCCCTAGTGAGGGAACTGGATAACCAAATAGAGAAGTTCCAGGGGATCAATATTCCTGGCTGGGGCAGGCCGCTGTCACCAAACATGCAGGCACTGGTGAGGCAGCTGAAGGAGGTCATCAGGAGATGGCTGGATCCCTTGCTGTCCAGTACGGTCCACATGATGGCGGGCATGTGCGACCTGAGGGTGAAGAGGAGCATGTGCACTGGCAGCACCAAAAACTTCGATCACTGGATGCAGGTACTGGTCAACAAAGTCAGGGAAGCCAAATTACAGAAGTGAGGGGATGTGGAAGAGGGGGATCCACTTTCCTGTGCCAGCACCAGCACCGCCACCAGCACCAGTACCAGCCAGTCTCCTCCATGCCAGCCACTGCCAATGTGGGCCATGGGCACGGCTTCAATGCTGGGGTCCAAATGCACCAGACCCCAGCCTCAGGCAGGTAGCGCCAAGGCTTCGGTGGCTACCTATCTCACTGAGGATGTGGAGCTACTGGACTGAGACCCTTTGGCCTTCTGGGCAAGCCGCAGCCAGATGTATCTGGCCACGGTTGCCTAGCAACACCTGTCCTGTCCACCAACCAGTGTTCCAAGTGAGAGGGTGTTCAGCATTGCTGGGGATGTGGTGACACCCCACCGCACCTCCTTGGATCCTGCTTTGGTGGAGCAGTTGGTGCCCCTAAAGGTGAACCTCCTGCTGCTGCTGCGGTTCCCCAAGCTCCACCTGCAGATGGACTGAGTACCATCCTCCTCACTCCATCTGCACAAATTTCATTTTTTGAGTTTTTTAAAAGCTGAGTAATGCCCCACTCTCAGCTGGAGGGGGCACTAACTGCATCACCAGCCAGCAGGGGAAGAACATGTCTCTGCTAAACTCATTCCCCTGCCAGGACGAACTTGGAGGTTTGGGATTGGGTCTATGGGGAAGGAGTAGGCCCCAGGTCCTGGGCATGACCACTAAAACTGTATCCTGCCAGGATAGAGAGGCCTGGTGGGACTGCTGGTGGCGCAGCAGCCCTGTAAATGCCAGGAACAACAATCCCCTGGTGAAAGGCAGGTAGGAGGCACCATAACCCCCAGCTAACGCACACACACACAGAGTCCTGGCTGGGGAATGCCCAGACCTGTCACGTCTTTGACAGGCCTGACGCTTGCTGGTTGTAGTGCAGTTGTGAGGCTCCCGGTGAGCTCAGCTTAGCTGCCCAGGATGCCAGCCTTCAGGTTGAAAACCCCTTTGTCAGGCTGAGGAAGTACCTGCAGTTGGTCCTGGATGGAAGGAATAGTAAAGAAGCCAGAGGCTGGCCTGGTCCACAATGCAGGCAAGAAAGCCAGTCAGTGAAAATGGAAATGGAGGCATCAGGGGGTGAGGGACAGGCTGGGGCAGAGGGTAGCGGGGAGAGGGGGATGTAGCAGTGCAGGTAAAAGTGCAGAGGTGCCTGGGGTGTCAGATGTCCGGCAGGTCGCAGTGTGCCAGAACTCCACTGTGTGTATGGAGTCCATGGGTTTCTGTACCTACTACCTAGGAGGCTGATGAAGTGCAGTTCATAGGCCCAGCTCTGAAAAGTGGCTTGCATTGTAATTTGTTCCCTCTAAGGATCAGGCCTGAGAGACTGGAGGCAGAGTGTTTTTTGGTGAGAAATGTGCCCCCACAGGTAGTTGGGTTTTGTTGTCTTTGATAGATTCTGGTGTGCAGTTTGTGGGGGTACTGGAGATAGTTGGCAGGTTTTGTGTTTTGAGCTGTAGGAAGTTGGCTTCAGTTCTGGTGATGAGGTTAGGTGCTTGTTTGAATGTACAAACCACTTTTCAGAGCTTGAGCCGGTTAGGAGATTAATGTTTTCTTTTGTTTTCTTGGCTTGCAGATCTCTTTTCTGAAGCCATCTTTTTATGCAATCCCACCCTCTAAGCCAGGGGCCAGCAGGTTTTGGCCCACAAACTATAAGAAAACATAAGAACTGACATTTACTGGGTCAGACCGTAGGTCAATCTTGCCTAGTATTCTGTGTCACACAGTGGCAGAGAGTAGATGCTGAAAGGAAGAGCGAACTGAGTATATCCAGGGTTTTTTCCACCGTCCCTCTCTCACTTGCAACCTCCAGCATTTAAGGCCTAGGAACTTATGATTCAGAAGCTGTGCCCCTAACTCTGATCCTCATGGGGCTTCAGTGGCTTGTCATTGGAAGGGGGCTTTGCCCACACCAAGGCCAAGGCCACAGTCAGGCAGCAAGGATCTGCACCCATGCTACAATTGGGAGGTGGGGAGAAGCAGCAGAAGGGAAAAGCCATGGCAGCAGCTGAGTTGAATCATCGGCCTGCCTTAAACCTGAGCCAGGATGTTCTGGCCCACAGCTATGAAAATTTGCCAGCCACTGCTCTAAGCCACTGCATCCTTTTAAACTGCATAGCTTGGGTCAAGAATCTTATACTTATCCACATGCCACATGCCCCCAAATAAGACACTTTGTTTTGGGAAGACCGAATAAAGACAAAATATTATGCCAACCTGTAGCCCCAGAAACTAGCACAAGAAGCAAAGGGGAGTTCCCACTTTTATATAGGGGTTAGGGTCACAAGCCAACAGGCCAAAGGGAGGGAACAAGTAAAAGGTAAAGAAACATCAAACTGTGGCAACATACACTGACTCTGGTAGGTTTTGGGTATCCCCTACTGTACCTTGATCCTACCCCAATACCTTGTTCATCCTCACTATCTTCATTTCCATCAGGCCATGGATCCCACCCTTCATTTCTTGATTCAGAAGCAACCTCTGGCACCATCCTATTGGATTTATTGTAGGCTGTGTTGGTGAGGGTTCTGTTGTGAAGCCTCTGCCAATATCTTGGCTGCTGACGAGCAGGCCTCCCTAGCTTCTTTGTCAGACCAGAGTTTCTGTCCTGTGAACACACATAGGTATCATCAAATTATAGTGTACTACAGATGTTTATCCACCTGGCCTGCTTACCAGCTCATATAACACCTCAGACAATTTCCTGATGATTGTATAAGGGCCATTTCATTTCTTATATAGGTTTTAGCACTGACCCTGCCTCCTGGCTTGGTTCTGTACCCACGCCAACTCTCCCAGCTCATACACCTGTCCGATAACCTTGAGGTCATAGTACTCTTTTTGTCTTTGTGTGGCTGCATCCTGATTACTCTTAACAGCTTGGCTAACTGAGCTTAAGTATCCTGCCATCTTTGTAACATATTTGGATTTATCGTTAAATTTTTCTTATATATTTACTCCAGAGACAACATCAACAAGTAGGTAAATCTTCTATCCAAACAACATTATATATGGTGTATATCCTGTAGATCATTGCATACTGCTCCAGTAGGCCATCATGGCATAAGGGAGTATCTCATCCCATCCTGTCTGATTGTCTTTCATCAGGGAAGACAGCATGTCAACCAAAGTATGGTTGAATTGTTTCACTAATCTATCAGATTGAGTGTGATACGGTATAGTGAGGGTTTTGTTGATTTCCAGAGTGTCACATACATGATGAAATAGTTGATATTCAAAATTTCTTCCCTGGTCAGTATGTAGTGATAGAGGTACACCATGGTAGCTCACAAATCTCTCAACAAACGCCTTTGCCACAGTCTAAGCCTCCTGATCAGGAAGAAGATATGGTTTTTCCCACTTGGAAAAATAGTCAGCCACAACTAAAACATACTTGTTTTCACATGGTGTAATGGGCAGGGGATCCAGGATATCCATTGTTATTCTTTCCAAGAGTTGTCCAGCCTGTGTGAAGGGATTACTCTTCAGTCCTTTTTGTGTACCACAAACCTTGCATGACTTGCACCAGTCTTTAACAGATTTTCTACAGCCTAACGAGAAATACTGAGGCCAGAGCTTATGATATACCTTTTCCATGCCTAAATGTGCCCTGGTATTGGAATCATGTAGAACTTGCAGAATTTTTGGTATTTCCTTCTCTGGTACCACTATTTGAATAAGCTCTTTGGGCAGATTCTGGAAGTTTTCACATCAGTACTCCTTTTACTACCTGGTACCTCTTTAGGTTCAGATGATGTTGCCCTTCTTCAGGAAACTCCTAACTATTGATTTTCTTCCACCTTTTGTAGTTTTTCAATGTCAGCATCTTCCTATTGTCTTGTACACCAATCTCCCAATCTTCTGGCTTCTCCTGTATTTGGAGTTGGTTCACCCCTGGCTGTGTCTACTGCTGACAATGGCTTTATTCCTAGTGCTTCAGCTTTACATTCAACTTCCACTATTTGAAGCCTATGGGACAAGACATCAGCATTATGGTGCTGTCTCCCAGGGCAATACACTACTTGGTAGTCAACCTCAGCCAGCTGTTCTAACCAAAAAAGGGAGGAAGGAGGACCCAGGAAACTATAGGCCAGTTAGTCTTACCTCAATCCTGGGGAAGCTTTTTGAGAGAATTATCCTGGCAAATGTCCATGAGGGGCCAGCAGGGGAGATTATGCTTAGGGGCAACCAACATGGGTTCATTAGAGGCATGTCCTGTCAGACCAACCTGGTGGCCTTCTATGACCAGGTCACAAAATCCTTAGATGCAGGAGTAGCAGTGGACATAGTCTTTCTGGACTTCAGGAAGGCCTTCGACACTGTGTCTCACCCCATTCTCATTAAAAAACTAGGGGACTGTGGCATCAACACCTACACAGTCAAATGGGTCACTAGTTGGCTGGAGGGCTGCACCCGGAGAGTGGTGGTGGACGGGTCTTATTTGACCTGGAGGGATGTGGGCAGTGGGGTTCCACAGGGCTCAGTCCTCGGGCCCGCACTGTTCAAGATCTTCATCAGCAACGTGGACGAGGGGGTAAAAAGCACCCTGTTCAAATTCGCAGATGACACTAAGATGTGGGGAGAAGTGGGCATGCTAGAAGGGAGGAATAGGCTGCAATCGGACCTGGACAGGTTACAGGGGTGGGCGGATGAGAACAGGATGGGTTTAAACACTGACAAGTGCAAGGTGTACTTCACCTGGGGAGGAAGAACCAGCAGCATACCTACAGGCTGGGGAACTCCCTTCTTGTCGGTGCAGAGGCAGAAAGTCTTGGAGTCATTATTGATGCCAAAATGAACATGGGCCGACAGTGTGGGGACATGGTCAGGAAGGCCAACCATATCTTGTCATGCATCCACAGATGCATCTCAAGCAGGTCCAAGGAGGTGATCTTCCCCCTCTATTCAGCACTGGTCAGGCTGCAGTTGGAGTACTGCGTCCAGTTCTGGGTGCCGCACTTCAGGAGGGATGTGGACAACATGGAGAAGGTCCAGAGGAGGGCCACTTGCATGATCAGGGGGCAGCAGGGCAGGCCCTACGAGGAGAGGCTACGGGACCTGAACCTGTTCAGCCTCCACAAGAGAAGGCTAAGGGGGGATCTAGTGGCCGTTTACAAACTAGACAGAGGGGACCAGCAGGCATTGGGGGAGTCCTTGTTCCCCCAAGCACTACCAGGAGTGACTAGAAAAAACAGCCACAAGCTGGCAGAGGGTAGATTCAGGCTAGATATCAGGAGGCACTACTTTACTGTCAGGGCGGCTGGGATCTGGAACCAACTTCCGAGAGAAGTGGTGCTGGCTCCTACCCTGGGGGCCTTTAAGAGGAGGCCGGATGAACACCTTGCTGGGTCGCTTGACCCCAGTATTCTTTCCTGCCATGGCAAGGGGTCAGACTTGATGATCTGCTCACGTCCCTTCTGACCCTACCAACTATGAAACTATGAAACCATCTACCCAGATGTCCTTTGGGTTGTTGGAAATTGTGTAGCCACCAGAGTGACCTGTGGTCTGTTCTTGATGTGAAGCATCTCCCCAGGATGAACTGCTGAAAATGTTTGGTGAGGGTTACCACAGCGAACAATTCCTTTCTTACAGTTGCATATGTAGCCCAGGTAACTTGGGTATATACTCCCCTTCTCCAATTGAAGGGAATTGTTAGCTGGCAGGTGTGCTGTGGGTGAACTGCAGACTGCTGAGTTTCCCTCTGTCCCTATAGAACCAGGCCAGGACAGTCAGGGGACTTAACTATATACAAATGTATTTACATTAAGTTATCACAAGGAAAAGAAACATGGATATAAACGTATGTACTATATATATATATAGGATATCTAAACAAATAACATAAACAATACCCACTGGGTAAATGCTATAAAACCTTACACCAGTGCTACAGATACAGGTAAGTATCTGATCTGAAACAGATAAACCCCCAAATAAACAGATAAATCCCACTGCATAAACTCAAAAAGACCCTTCTTAGTGCAGAAAGCTGTCTTAGTTCTGTCCTGTGAGTGCACTTCCACCTGCCAGTACCCATTAGCTGGATCCAAGGTGGAGAACCATTGAGCTTTAGCCAGAAAGTCTAGAGTCATGAATTCAGAGTAATCGGTAGGCATCCTTAACAGTAACAACATTCAGTCTATGATAATCCACATGGACCCACACACCTCCCCCTTTCTTCTGTAGCAACACCAGAGGGGCAGCCCATGGGCTGACAGAGGGCCTGGTGAAGCCTCTTTCCTCCCTGTCTTGCAGCTACTGATCAAACTCCTGCTGGAAATAGATGGGTACTCTTCTAGGCCCCTGTTTCATCTGTTTCATAGGTTTAGCATTGCCAGTATTAATCCACTGCTTTGTTAAACCTGTATGCCTTAAGTCATGGTCACCAAGGCTGAATACATCTGCATACTCCAATAGGACTTCTTGCACAGCCTTCGCTTGCTCAGACTCCAGGCCATGGTGACTTGACTTGAATTCATGTTCCAGTTTTCCTGCTTTCCACTGAAGGTTATCGCCTGACTCTCTAAGGTTTTAGCACTTATCTGAGCTCTGTACTCTTACAGCAACCAACCTCTCTGATCCAGGGCCCTGCTGCAGGACAGCCCAGCCTATCTCAAATGTCCCAGTTATGGTGCTCTGATACATGCTTCTGTTGATGTGTTAGGAACCCACACAAGAATTTCACCCCTGTGGCTCTTACACATTGCAATTCTCACTAGGAATCCCAATTCATCAGTGAACTTAGGTTCAAATAAGCCCTGCTCTTCTTCACGGCACCATCTCTTCAGTTTGCCAGTGATCATTATCTCACTTCTAGGAAGTATTTTTAGATTCTTCTCCACTACCACTTTGCATGCCCTCCCTTGGCCATCTGTGGTATACAATGGGAAACAGCTCCCAGAAAAGGAAGATGAATAACCTGCAAAATTTATAGTGACCTGATCATTTTTGAGGAAGTCAGTGCCTAACAGGGCATCTTGATTGGCATCCTTTGCTACAAGGATTTTACATGGCAGCTATAGGCCTTACAGGCTGATCACTGTACTCCACTCTCCCAGAATTAGAAGTGCTTCTTTGGCTGCCTTGATCACTAGCTGACAGATTTGAAGGCTTCTTTATGCCTCTTTTGTAGCTTGCTCCCATACCCAGCTACGTACAATGGATACCTGGGCACCCAAATCTAGAAGGAACTAGCAAGGAACTTCTCCCACCTTTCCTCCAGGTAGTATCCCAACCCTGTATCACCAACAATCACACCTCATTCAGTGGAACTTAGTGTCTGCTAGCAGTGGATGAGCCCCTCTCCACTGCCCACCTCAGTTTCCTGCCATGTTTAATGCCACTGTCTCTAGGCAGTCCCTCCAGAAGTGATCATGGCTACCACAGTGCCAGCATCCATGAGCATTCTCTTGACAACACCCCAACTACTGTGGTCCAGGAGGATATCCCCTTGCACATCTTCTCTGGGACTGGGTTTCCAGATCCTTCTTGAGCTGGTCTAGTTCACCTCAAATCTGTCTCAATGCCTCCATCATTGTTTGCAAGGCTGAAGACTCTGGGGTTGGCGTGTGTGCTCCTGACTTCTCCTCCCTGGCATGTACATGCACCCTTGCCGTGGTGCCTTGGATATCTAGGGCTTCCAGTTTTCTCACCACTTCCATCTCAGTGGCTAGCTTTATGGTATCATCCAGGCTATGGGGCTTCCCCCAAGCAAATGTGGACTTACTTCTCCCCACTGAAGGCACTGCTGACAAATTGGTCATGGGCCAGCAGGTCCCATATCTCAGGGCTGACTTGTGGGAAGGACTTTACAGCTAATCATCCTGGGGCAATGCTAAACACTTGCACTGGTTTTACTGAAGTCTTCTTATGAGTAAAGAAGGCTGCTTGGTCCCAGTCTGGACCCGCACCTGGTTCCAAAGCATTCCTGAGAGCCCCTATCAGGTGTTTATAATCCTGTTTGGCTTCACTGCTGAGCCCATGTTAGACTTCCCTGGCCTCTTATGTGAGCAACAGACTCAGGGATTTTAGCTTAGTATCCTCATTCCACCCATTTAACTCAGCTGCCATTTCATATTGCTCATGCCAATCTCCCCATTCTTGTTGCTTCCCACTATAGGGTGTTGGATTGAATATAGATCTTAAGGCACTAGATGGGGTGTGTGTCTTTTCCCCTCCCAAAAGGGTACCCCCTTCTCTATGGTACTCATTTTCCCTGATCAAATGCCCAACACAATAAATAAAATCTATACACTAACTGCAGCAGTTTGCCCAGTGCCTTCTGGTTTGGCCCACCAACCCTATTTACCTCACTTGGGAAATAAGCCCCCGCAGAATCCCACCACTTCCACCAATTTTATGCCAACCCTGAAGCCCCAGAAATGGGCACAAGAAGGGGGAGTTCCCACTTTTATACTGAAAATCATAGGGGTTAGGGTCACAAGTCAATGGACCAAAGATAAAAGGTAAAAAAACCCATCAACACTGTGGTAACATATACTCAGCACTTTAATTTCCACCCCCACACACACCTCTGGAGGCGTCCCCAAGCAAGCCTTTAGTCCCTAGAGTACTTAAACAGCAGCCTTCAGCTGCCCCCATGTCTGAGTCCAGGCCCTTCAGTCCACAGTCCTGGCTGACTGAGCAAATAAGATCTCCAGCTCCACTATGCACTTCTCTGTGTACGGCTCCCCATGAACACCTCTCTCACTTCCCTGTACCCCAACCTCAAGCCTCCTCTTTCTTTTTCCCTTGCCCCCACCCCCTGGGTGTTTCTAGGAGTTGTAGTCCAAATTAACAGTCAGCACAGCTCTGCTGACTTCCCTCTGGATCCTCCTACTATTACATATATTACATTCACATTTCAGTCTTTTTTTCAGGGTCTTCCCTGCCAAGGCATGGACTCACCCTGGGCTGAACTCTCAGTTGACATGGAACAGAAGCAGAATCGCATCTTCAGTATCCCATCTTCAGACAACAGAAGGTTTACCTTTCATGCAGACACTATCAATTTGGCACCCATAGAATAGAGGCTATTTGGCAGTGGCTGTGAGAGGGTTAAATCCTCTGCTGGCCAAGCAGCAGGGAGGAGGGGAGTGATGCTGATGATGGACTCTGTCCCTGCTCCATGCATCCAGAAGTTTTGATCCAGGGTGAATGGATGCTGAGCATAACCCCCTGCTCCATTCTGGTGTTGAAATCAGTTTTCCTGTTCAAGATATGCTCCCCAATTTTGGATGGCTAATTTTCAGTGAAAAAGCATGTGTGGTATGTGAATAATTATGGTAATTATCTTCAATAACATTCATACTGGTGGATAGGGAATGGCCAGCAAGTATATCTACTTGGGACAAAGAGTTATCATGTGAATTTAATGCACTATTTTCTCAACAGGGCCACAAAATTCAGCAGAGGGATTTACACGGGGGTCAGCAACTTATTGCCCACAGAGCCACTGATACAGCCTGTGGAATGTGGGGTTCAGTGGCAATTGGCAGCGGTGAGTTTCAGCAGTGCCTACTGCAGGCAAGAGACCAGCTTGGCGCAGAGGACGAGGGTCACCCTCCAGGCCTGGAAGCCATGAGTTGCAGGGGAAAAGGATTCCCACAGTGGAGGGGGAGTCCCCCCTGGTTAGTTAAGGGCTCCTGAAAGCGGAGGTCCCACTGGGAGGGCCCCCCTGAAGTTACCAGCTTCCTTGAAGGATTTGGGAAAAGGCCCAAGGGCACTGGGGTTTCCCCTTGGGATTAAGTTTATCTTGAGGTTCTTGTGCCGTAAGTGGTGTGATGTCATGCCTTATATTTTGTGAACTCTCATGTTTGTAAATTAGCAGATGAGTAGAGTCTTAAATTTATAACTTTGACTAGGGCTCTGCTGGGACCCCCTTTCACTATTATTCATGTGTTGTTTATTTGTATTTATTTGTTGCTTATTTATTGTTCACCTATACTTACCTATAGTTTATCTGTTGGTTATCTATGTTTATGTGGCAGTTTATCAGTTTCAGATCAGATACTTACCTGTATCTGGAGCACTGGTATAAGGTTTTATAGCATTTACCCAGAGGGTATTGTTTAGGTTATTTGTCTGGATATCATATATATATATATAGTACTTATGTTTATATCCATGTTTCTTTTCCTTGTGATCAGTTAATGTAAATACATTTGTATATAGTTAAGTCCCCTGACTGTCCTGGCCTAATTCTATAGGGACAAAGGGAAACAGAGTGGTTTACAGTTCCCCCACAGCACACCTGCCAGCTAACAATTCCCTTCAATTGGAGAAGGGGAGTATATACCCAAGTATACCTGGGCTACATCTATTATGTAATTTTGTATGGTATTTGATTAACTCACAACCTTGGAATTCACTCTGGTTCTAACTCTTTTTAAATGTACTGAGACAAAATCATTGCTGATGTAACCTAGCAAATAGAATGAGATAAGGAAATAATGAAGCAAATGACCCTGCAGCAGTGATTAAGCTAACTTTGCCTTTTGAAAAAAAATATGCTTGTAAGTCACTATTGTTTTTTAATTGTTATTATTATTGACTGTTTAATAGCAGCAAGAGCTTTACCAGGAAGGTAGGTAGGATGTCGCACCACTTCCTCAAGCAAATAGGTTCCTTCCTCTGCATAAGCATTCCAGCACAGAGATGCTGCATGTCATTTGAACCGTTCAGATCACCTCTACTCTTTGTAGGGGAAGAAAGCTTCTGACAAAAGAAAGAACATATAAGATGCACACAATGGTGAAGACCATAATGGCATCTAAAAGCATTTCCAGTAACACTGACAAATCTTTATTGCATTCTGCATGCTTGTTAATTACATTAATCATGATAAACTTTAATATTATTATCTACTAATAATCTTATATTGATATTGGTGTGGATGATATATATTATAGTATCATAATTCCACATTTGTTTGCATTGCATTTGTTTGAATGAATGGAGTGCATTTTTTCATTATAATTTCAACTGTATTTTCTTCCTATGCTTTGGGTAAAGTCAATCTATGTTGCCATAAAAAAAATCCATAACTCATACTGTTCTGAGGTCAGCATTTCCTATTTTGGGGAAAGAAAGGTTCACTTAGTACAGCTATAACAGCTGTTACATATTTCTGGTAAAGGAACAGTATATTCAAAGACAGTTTAACCAAAAGGGCATTATGAATATGAATAATAGTAAATGCAATTTGAATATGAAGATTAATTTACCATCTGTTGTCAAATAGCATTTTCTACCTAATGTTGGAGGAAAGAAGTTTTCTCAAGAAATGGTAACACTATATATGCCTAATGTCTTCCTGTATAAGTGCCTCTACTAGTCATCACTATAGAATGACTCCAAGTGAAGTCTATCTGAGTTTGAATGTCATGGAAACCCTCAGCAAAACTCTGACACAGAAAAAGGGATCAATACTGCTGCAAAATACTGGTTTGAAGTGGGGTGTATTGGTAGCATGAGATTACTATGTACTCCTATATACGCAAAATATTCATAGGGTGAATCAGCAAAGCTGAGGTTTGCACTCCTATCATAAAACTATCCTGCACAAATTAAACTCCACCAGAACTAGAGCATTCTTGCCTATATATCTGCACATACACTAGAAGCTTCTGCTGGCAGGGCTACATCATTCAAGAATCACATTTCTTCATACCTCAACCAGCACAGCTACACCAGCAAAACAGATATAGTCTGTATCTTAACCTTCGTGTGAATTTGTTCTTCAGCTGTAAAATAAAGGATAAAACCTTATCTTTGATTGACTAATCATGCCAGCTTTTCAAAAGGTCATCACTAGATCTGGAAGTTCTTCTAAGGGAGGCTGGCAAATGGTTTCTCAAAAATGTTTCTGTTTTTCAGCAGAATAGTTTTTCAGACTGCTATAAAGCGGCCTTATTTTTATTTTTTTATTTTTTTTCAAATTTCAGCCCAAAGTATCCATGATCATTTTTAAGGCATTTCATGAGCATACACCTTTTTTGACCAGCAACATAAAAGAAAGTATAACGACTATATGAGAGTACAAAAGACTTGACTGTTTCCCCCAGAGGACAAATGGGGTGCATGAAGAGTGGTCGTTACTCAAGGCTACAATCCTCAAAGCACAAAAGAAAACCGTTCCTACGAAGAGGAAAGGCAGCAGAAGGGCTGGCAAGCCCTCCTGGCTTAATAGGGACACTGCAGTCCTCTTAAAAAAGAAAAAAGAGGTGTACACACAGTGGAAGCTAGGGATGGTCCTCAAGGAGGACTATAAAGCAGTGGCCAGCACTGGTAGGGAAATGATCAGGAAAGCCAAGGCTGTGATGGAGTTTAGGTTAGCTACGGAAGTCAAGGACAATAAGAAGTCCTTCTTTAAGTATGTAGGCAGTAGAAGTGTGGAACGCCTGCTTAACACCTCGGGACAGCTGGTAACTGACATTCAGGAAAAAATTGAACTCCTGAATGCCCACTTTGTTTCCGTATTTCACCGGACCAAGGGGAAAGTCAAATGAGATAAGACTCATAGGGGACATGCCGGGACTGACAGCCTTCCCACTGTGGATGCTGAGTGGGTGCAATACCAGTTAGAAAAGCTAGACATTTATAAGTCAGCAGGCCTGGATAGACTCCATCCGAGAGTGCTAAAGGAGCTGGCTGGGGGCATCACAGAACCCCTGGCAAAGCTCTTTCAGAATTTGTGGTGCACAGGGGAAATCCATGAGGATTGAAAGAGGGCCAACATTGTGCCCAATTTCAAGAAGGGGAAAAGGGAGGACCCGGGCAGCTACAGGCCAATCAGCCTAACCTCCATTCCAGGGAAAATCCTGGAAAAGCTCATTAAAGAATCTGTGTGCAATACGCTCACAGAAGATATGATTCTGAATGACAGTCGGCATGGCTTTGTCGTGGGTAGATCTTGTCTTACCAAGCTCATCTTCTACAACCAGGTCTCTCGCCACCTGGACACAGGAGACATGGTAGACATTATATACCTAGACTTTCAAAAGGTTTTTGATCTAGTATCCCACGATATCCTTGTGGGAAAACTGGAAGATTGTGGGCTCAGCTGCTCGACAGCTCAGTGGGCAGGAAACTGGCTACAAGGTAGGACCCAGAGAGTTCTCATGAACGGATCTGTGTCGTCCTGGTATGAAGTGGCCAGTGGTGCCCCTCAGGGGTCCATGTTTGGACCGGTGCTTTACAACATCTTTATCAATAATTTGGATGGGGGAGTGAAAAGCTTGCTGGCCAAGTTCACGGACGACACCAAGTTTTGGGACAGTGTGGTCACGTCAGAAGATAGGTTGCAGATACAGGCAGACCTGGACTGGCTCGAGAGTTGGGCACACCAGAACCAGATGAAGTTTAACACTTCCAAGTGTAAGGTACTCCATCTGTGGGGCAAATAATCCTCAACATACATACAGGCTCGGTGGTGATGGCTTGATTTGCACCACGGCCGAAAGGGACCTGGGGTAATGATTGACCGTCGTATGAATAAGAGCCATCAGCGCAAGGTAGTGGTCAGCAGGGCAAACACCACGCTGGCATGCATCAACAGATGCATCTCATGTAAAACTAAGGAAATGATACTCCCGCTGTACTCAGAAGTGGTGAGACCACAGTTGGAGTACTGTGTCCAGTTCTGGGCACCACACTTCAACAAGAACGTGCAAAAACTCGAAAGGGTCCAGAAAAGAGCCACCCATATGATCAGGGACTTGCAAGACAAGTCATACGAGGAAAGGCTGAGGGACCTGGGCCTCTTTAGCCTAAAGAAGAGTAGGTTGAGAGGGGACTTGATAGCATCTTACCGCTATATCAGAAGAGTGCATCAGGATCTTGGTGAACAACTGTTCACTAGGGCACCCCCAGGGAAGACCAGGACCAATGGATACAAACTCCTGGAAGGCTGCTTCAAGCTTAATAGTAGGAAAAACTTCATAGTCAGGGTATCCAGACTCTGGAATAAACTCCCTCCAGAGGTGGTGCATTCACCTACCCTGGAGGTTTTCAAGAGGAAACTAGACAGTCACCTCACTGGGGTCACCTAAACCCAGTTTTCTTCCCACCTAGAGCGAGGGTGGGGCGTGGGAGCTGCACCTGATGATCTGCAAGGTCCCCTCCAGCCCTTAACAATCTATGAATTCACAGGATAATGTGAATACATGGGCCTAATCCAGATCATATGAAGTGGTATAGTCACACCTCCCTTTCCATAGTGTAGCTTAGTGGCTCCAGTTCCTCACAACCACAGACACCTGGGTCCTTCCGGAGTCAGAACCATGCCATGGGAGCAGCAGCTGGGAACTTTCAAGTTCCTGAAGCAAGTAAATAATGGGAGCCCCAGAGCTGTGCCTGCCCTGCTCCAGATGGGGCTGTGGGTATTGGCTGTACAAGAAGCTGGGCTCATCTGGGGACAGGGGCAGTGGCCACACCAGTGGGCAGGTTCCATCTCCCTGCCTTGTACCCCCCCGTGCATTCCTTGCCAGCCTAGGAGCAGGCACAGGGAGTGGAGGAGAACCCCCCTGCTGCCCACCACTGTCCTCAGCTGAGCTGCATCCCTGGTTAGAGTGGGGCAGCAGTGGCTAGAACAGCAGCAGCACTGAACATATTCTGTACCCAGGGGTGGCATAAAAATAGAGGGCAAGGAGGGGAATGGGAGGTGAAGGGAGGTGCCACTGAACATGGAGGATAGAGGAGAGGGTGCAAAGAGGAGGGGTGATTCTTATCTGATTCAGGGCCTTAAAAATGTCCCTGGCTGTTGCTCCTGTGGCATAGTCTTCCCACCCAAGTTGAGGGGGAAGAGAGGAGCAGGGGGTGCAGGCAGCCCTGCAGTGCCAGTGACTGCTCCCACACCCACCTTTTCAAAATCCTGGATCTTCTGATGACCTGATCCTAAACATTTTTATCCCTAACCATACCTGCCTAGCCTTTAAAACAACCTTTTTTAAATTAATCATGTTGAGGTTAGCGTACTAACCTCAGAGTTCTGAGGGGGTGCATTTCAGACCAAAAAATTAATTAAATTTGACAAAAGAAAAGACAATGAGCCAAATTTATTTCTGGCAAAACTCCACTGAAGATAACGGGTCTTATTCTGATCTTACAATGGGGTCTATCAAAACTAAAGACATTGAACTCAATGGCCACATCCAGACAAAAGTGTCTGTGTAGTATGTAGAACCACAAACACATCTGCAGTGGCACATACCCCACATTTAGATGCTCTCCATGCTGCAAGGGAATACTGCCCATGTGTGTGCTGCTCCTCCTTTTTTTTCTGTGGGGTTTTTTTTTGATTCCTTCAAAAGCAGAGCTGGGCTGCCCAGAGCTGTGCTGTGGCTGCTGGCCAAGCTCTGCATAGTGGAATTGCAACTGCTGCAGTCCCAGGAGGCCCCCAGGGCTAACCCCAGCCTCCCATCCCCCACCTGGGATAACTTGCCATATGCCAAAGCACACGTGGCATGGGTGTTCCCCAGGGGAAAGTAGCAGCGGCACAAGGTGTGCCACCGCTACTTCTCCCCAGGGAACCAAACGCCCATGCTCAGCTGGATGTGCCCAATGGGGCTATACTGGCAGGGAACAAGCAAGGGGAAAAGGACCCTACATAGATCCTGGATATAAGCTTTAAAGAGCTAAATCATTAATTCCTTACTTTCTACAAAGCCTTTACTAAGGCAACATTCAAATTAATTCCAAGAAAAATGCTGCCAAAATAGAAACTTCCTGAGAAAAATACTTTCATTTAAATGTATTACTTTTACAATAAGGAAAGGAGTAGCCATTAAGAAAGCAGTTGCTACAGTGGGGGTACCCACTGAGAGAAAAGCAATAAGTAGGAACAAGTATATATGGAGAATCTACTTTGAGGGAGGATTTTCAGAATCAGATCATGCCTGAGGAAGTAGACACCTTAAAAACCCAATTGCTTTGGAATTCCCTTTGTTCACTATCTGCCTCTCCTATTAATGGATATGCCCCAAAATTGCTGAGGTCTACAGCTGAGCACAAGATATCTAATTTATCTATCTCCCTCTGTTTATCATAGTTTATCACTGTGGTACTTCAGCATCAGCTTCACTATTAAGGAACACAATTGAATTTGCTACAGAAGTTCCTGGTCTCTTGGTAGGGCCACTGTTCTTTAATGTGAGGGCTTGTTAGTTCTTTGTTATTTGTTGTTGGAATTTTCCCCTTCATTTCTCTTCCTGTCTCATCTTTCAATATCGTTCTTTTTTCAGGACCTCCTTCATTCTTTTTTTCTCTTCCTTCCAGCCCCATTTTTTTTTTTTAATGGCTGGTTGTAGTTCTGCTCCAATCCCACAAAGAAGGCACTTCTTAAAGGAAACCATGGCTTGGATTTTGTCCTGAACACAGTCAGGTTTGGGCTCATTCTGATGTCTTGTGGAAAGCTGTTACATAGTTCAGGGTCCACTGCTGAGAATACTGTGCCTCTAGCTCATAAGAATCCTACTCTGAATCTTGTCAGCTTCAGCATTCTTGCTGAGTATAGCGGTCTCTGTGGGTCATGGAAAGTTTATACATGAGGTTGGCCCGAGCCCTTTGGCAACCTAAAAAATTTCTGCTGAGGGTTTATCATAAACACATTTGCAGACCTCATCCAGCTTTATGCATCTGTCTGTTTGTCATACTGTGCTCACAATTCATGGTCCTGGAGAGCCTTATTACATCTGTACATATGCCTCTTCATTCTGCCCTCATACCAGTACTTCAACAGGGAGGATATCAGAAACTCTGCCTGCATTTCCCTGCCAAAGAATCATAAAAGATAAAGATATGGATGGATGCCCATAATAAAGAAAGAAGGAAATGGGGGAGGTGGGGGGGTGATATCAGTTCTCTACCTGCACTTCTTTACCCAGTGCCCCACATTCTAGCTGTATATAGTTATTGCTGTGGTGCTCTGCGTACACAAGACTGACTGATATTCATTGTCAGCACTCTCACAAGGATGTATGTAATTAATAAAAAATAGAAGATTCTCTTATTCGTCTATTCTTCTGATGCTGCTATTCTTACTCCACATCCTTTATGGTTCATATTTCAGCCTTAATGTTTCCATTATATGATTTTCAGAATTCAAATATTCCCAATTATTTCCAACAATAGGATGTCCAAACATGAATGTCATCTGATTTTGATCAGTGTATTCACTCATTCTTACCAAACTTCCTTCTAAACTAGTCAAAATCAATCAGAACCCCTTTTAAAAGGATCAGTATAACAGAAGCATGCGATTTCACTACAAATCCAACAACATAGCATTGCAATCAAACCAAAATCACAACCACTCTGTCTAATTCAAAGTCAGATTCAGGAACAGATCAGAGCTGTCTTGGCCATCCAGAAATGGAACAAGTACAGAGTCAAAGCCACCCTTTCATTTGTACAGTGTGCAAATATTGAAATCTACTATAACTGCAAAAATGTATCTACAGGGTCATGTTCTTTTTCAGTTCTCAGTGTGACAGGATCAGAAAAATGATCTAACATCTGATATTTTTCCTTTCACCCCAGAAAGATTATCTGGAAAAAGAACACCATGTTTGCATCTGAAGGAAGTAAAGAACGTTGCAGTCTCATTGCTTGGCTGTAAATTAATTTTATTGCACCTAAATCAAAATGTCAGCACATACTTCATTTCCCGTTACTTTTATATATACTGTATATTATTTGGCTGTGGTTCCACACTGCACTCAAAAATTCATTTCTCTCTCTCTCACTGTCTCTCACACCCACACTCCCAGAGCAAGAATATGTTAACAGCAGAAAATGCTAAAAATAGTTCATCCAAATGGACAGGCCAGTTCTACAAGCTAGCAAATTTGAATGCTATAGTCATGTAAACATTGCCATACGAGAATAGACTAATGGTACACCTAGTACTGTGTCATGTCCAAATACTGGAAACCTTTAAAGAAAAGCCAGTAGATTCTGTGAGAGATTGTTATAGAAGAACTTCTTCATCCCAGGCTATTACTAGTCAGTCTATGTCCAAAAGCACGAGCATATCCCATATACAGTGCTTCCTTTGAAATAATGATTGTATTCATATTCTCCATATAAATAGCTAAGACTTTTTAAATTTTGTTAAGCTCTTGGCATCAGAGAGATATCTTGTGGCTATGTATTCCACAGGCCACCATTTACTAAAAGAAATACTATTAAAACCAATACCCCACACCACATCACCAAATATTTTATATCTTTTTATAGGTTCAAACCAAAGAGAACTTCATATTTACTGTACATTTTTACAATATACAAATAAGTAGCTCTGCAAATACACATATATATGCATGTATACACATGAGAAAGTTATTTATACTTGAGATTTAAGCATTTACACATTCACAGTATCTCTGTGCCTGATGTACTATATTTTAGCAGGCTGTAGGACTGACTGATGAGTTAAGTTTATTTTTACCCAACAGAACATAGCAGTTATTTTGCAATTACGGTGTTTCACATTGAATGCCACTCTTTAAATACATATAAATTTTATGTTATATATTTGTGTGTAAGTGTGCATGTGTGGCTGTTTTCATGGCTAGGTCAGTGATCTGCATTTAGAAAGCTTCTAAAAGTTGGCTTACTAAAAGTTTTCCTTTTAATTTTTTGAGTGCTTTTAGATCCTTCTCACACCTCTCTGCTTGAACAACAGTGCTTTGAAAGGAAGCATTAAAAAACACGTATTGTAGTACTTCTTTACTTTCACCCTGAAATCATATATGACTTTAAAACTGTAACATAGAGGCAAATTTTCTAAGATACAACAAAGTACCACCACCCCCCTCCCAACTAACTGAAAAGGACCTTTAAAACTGGAATTCTGTGACAGATTTCATCCTTAGCACATTTGCCCAGAGCAGAAGGAAGCCCTTCATCCCCTCAACATGCTTTTATAGGAGTCTGAGAGCATTGCCTAGATCATGAAAAGGTAGCATTCAAATTTTGCTGTAAGTTTCAAACACTCTTGCTTTTCTCTATGCCAAAATTGACATTGCTGGAACTGAGGAGTGGTGGCAGAGGGTTATTTAAAGTAAACTTTATGATATGCGATGGCTAGATAAACTTTATTAAAACTACCTCTCATGTTCCAAAAGAATGCCACTGCATTATGTAGCTACCTTAATGTTCATCCTGTTATATCTCTGGTTGTCATGGCAATATCCTCCTAGGTATTTCTAAGGTCACAAAAAGAAGAGCTAACCCTCTTATTCCTAGAATAACTAATGCCGCTCTGTTACTGGCTTGATGTAAATAGTCTCAGGTGACAGAAAACTGTACATATAGTCAATTACAACTGCTCAAAGGAAATGATTTGTTGTAACAGCCACGGTTCAACCTCTGTGACATCAATGTTTCTATGGCAACAGTTGCCTATTGCACTGCTTAGAATTGAGTATTGATCAAATGAGGGCCAACACGATTTCAGAGACTTGCTACTTTTCTGTGTGGCAATTTACGATAGGAACTCATAACATCACTGTATATTTCAAGCCCCAAGGAACCAATTTAGCAGACAGTTACAGTAGAATATTAGCAGAGGTCAATAATGGAAGTCTGATTATAGTCCTAGGACAATTATTCAATGCTTTTGTTGTCTGCCCTTTCAACATTCCACCAGCTATTAAAATTTTCAAATAATAATATTCATGCCTGAAGAAAGTGCTGAATTCATTCATCTTCTATTTTAAACTTTATTTTTCATTGTTATGTTATCTATCAATAAAATTATTCAGCTATATTAGCCAAGCCCTGACCTCTCAGAAGTAAATAACTATTGATCAAGAAGTGAGGCTCTGATGGTGTACTACAGAGTTGCCATTAATGGTCTCATTGGCCCAGCAGATAAGGTGATTCTTACAAAATAGCAGACAGTACTGAAGTAAAGAATAACACAAGGCAATTCTTTACAGTGAACAATAAGATACAGAACTGTTAAGCATAGCTGTATACTGGACTCCTCTCTCAATTCTGTCGGCAGTGAAACAGAAAAGCTGCTATAAAGAAGGGTCAGTCTAAAAAGGTGCTTTGAACGCAGATGGGTTTTGAAGAAGCTAGTTTGCATCTCCTTCACACAACCTCTGCATCTGTGCAATCATCCCATTTTATTAAAGGATTGGGAGAGTCCCAAATACCATCTCATTAAATTTCCTCTTTGAAAATGGAGTGTGTGAAATTTTTGCTCTGTTTATAACAAAAATTAACAAATTAACAAATAATTAAGAATTTTTGAAGGAAGAAGAAAACTTTGAAGAACAAATGTTTCTGCTTCAACTGCAGTGATTTTCAACCAGGGTACTGTGGCACCCTGGAGTGCCATGAGATCCTTTTAGGTGTTATTCCCAAGGTGCGAGGAAATAAGCAAGGTGTGAGGAGAAAAGCAGCAGATAAGTGCAAGTTCAGGCTTGTTCCTGCCTGACCTAAACTGCATCACACTGCCTGGTCCCTCCACAAGGAAGTAAGCACTGTAATATATAAACTGTTTTTTTAATTGGGTGCCATTTAATTCACACAAATTATAGAGGGGTACCTTAATTTCAAAAAGGTTGAAAACCACTGCTCCACTGTATTCTTGAAAACGTCCTATGCTTCCCAGTAGGGTAGGGATGTATCCTAAGGGTTTTGAAAAGCTAGCAATTACAATAGCCAAAGCTTTATGACTAATTAGACTCATGGGGTAAATGTTATGTATTCTTTAATTAGGAAAATAGAATAAAAAAAATCAAGCACCACCCCCCCAATAATTATCTGTATTATTAAGTTTGGATATCATAAAAAAGCCTTGTGAGCTAATGCTCTAATCAAGTGAATATCTGTGAGTACATTGTACATTTTAAAATGAGTAAATAATTTTCCTGAAGTCTGTATTCTGTTCTTTCCTAAAATTCAGGGAGCTAAATATGAAATTTCAGTTCAGTCCTATCTCTATGTAAAACTAAATTCTGGTTTCATGTGGCATTAAATTCAAAGGAAGTAATAGATATGAGAGGGGAAACTTTGCCCCATATTGGGAGACTATTCTCCCAGTGAGGAGAGGCTCATATGGAGTTGGGTAACTACTAGAAAGAGGCAAAGGAAGGTAATTGGGTTATTCCTCTACAACCTCAGTAGGAAAATAGGATGCAACCATCATTATTTGTACTAGATAGAAAAAGATTCATGGAGTTAAAAGTAAATACACTTGGAAGTGAGAAAGTTCTCTACTTATGGAAGGAAAAGAGCAGTGAAAAAAGACTCAAGAGCTTATTAAGACCTCAGCCAGGGCTGTCCTACTGGTGGCCCATGGGTTGCATGTGGCCCCCAAGGAGTTTAGCTGCAGCCCCTGGGCTCGCAGTACAGATACTGCTCCCTTCAGCATTCTAACTGCTGCTATCTCTGCTGGAGTCTCTGGACCCCACCTCCCTCCTCCAGCTTCTGCTTCTTGCTCCCACCCCTGAGGCCAGGGTGGGGAATCACAGAGAAGCCAAAAATTCCTGCAGCAGGGGGACCTGGGGACTCTGCACAGTGCAGGAGTACAGCATGGTACAGAGGGAGGGATACCTACCATGCAGTAGGGAAGACAGCACATGATGCAGTGGGGACCACATGATCCAGTGTGTAGAAGGTGGGGGGCACTGGCACAAAGTAGTTGGGGCACATACTGCAGGATTTTTTAAGAGCTGCCCATACAGTGAGAAGGTACCTGCACGGCATGGCACCATGGCATGCAACCCATGTGCCAGGTAGGTTGCGGGGGCATGCAGCCTGCACAATGAGTGGCTGGGGAGCCTGTAGTCTCTGGACACTCAGAAGTGGATAGCCCTGACCTAAATGAAAGTTTGTGAGGAATATAATACTAAAAGGGAAATAAGCAGGTTATTTTCCCTGAGGATATATTTTTGAGCAGTAACAAGATTCTGTTTTGTAATTATTCCCAGTTAATCTGTCTATAGGCCTCTTTGGGAAGAAAATGAAACAGTTTAGATTCAATGCCACAGTATATTGATTGCAACTGTTTTCATTGATCCATGCAGTGTGGTATCCTGTACTGGTATGATTAGTGCTAGTTTGAAGGTTGGTTGATTGTGCTATAGTGCGGATAAGGTAGGTAAGGCTAGAAGAAACAACAAAGAAATAGATGTCAGTAATGATAACTACCCCTTCAGAGGAGAAGCTTATACCTACTCTTAGGGCGGGTCTACATGTGCATTTAAGTGTGACTAAATTTAATGTGCATTAAGCTATTGCGCATTAAGTGATTTTGGCAGGCGTCTACAAGTGCAGGGACTTGGCACTAAAATTAGTGCACTTGGCCAAGTGCACTAACTTTAGCGCCAAGTCCCTGCAGCTCTGCCACGTGCTCCTGGTGGCTGGGCAGACCCAGCACTAAAGTGAGACCCGCATTTGCGGGACATGCACCCATAATGTGCATTAAATTAGGCTAATGCTCATTAACGTGTCTCATGTAGATTCACCTTAGAAATCTGGTAAGCTTTTTCCTGTTTTTGAATATCCAAACAGCAGAAGTAATCACTAATGTCTTTTTAATCTAGTCTTGGTCAGCAATATTGAGATCACACAAATGTAGACCTCAATAATTTATGATTGTATCACCCCTAGAGTGGAAAGCAGTAGTGGGATCTTTATAAAAAGGTTTTTCCTCATATGACTCAAAAAGTTCAGTGAACGCAGAATGTGGCAACATTTTTATTATTTTCCACCTGTGTTTGATAAAGTGCACTGGCTTCCAGTTATTTTCTTGTGCAAATCAAAAGTCTGGTTTTGATCCATAAAACACTTTATAGCTTCGGATCAACTTTGCATTCATGAGCCAACACAGCAGCTGAAAACAGCTGCAATACTTTAGCAGACAGTGCTTAGATTTATATGCCCGGAGGCAAGATATGCTTGGCAGGGTGTTTCCCCAAATACCAGTCCAACAGAGCTTGAGTTTGTTGACTTTTGTTAAATGTTGCAAAGCTTCACTCTTCACTCAGTTTCTCTTGCAAGGTTACTTAAATTGTGTAAGATTGCCTGAGATTTTTGTGACTGTGAAATTATTTTATATTGTGTTCATTATCTTGCATGTATGTGCATTTACAATTTTTGTACAAGTGTCCAGATTCAGTACAGGTTTGGGGGGGTGGAGGGGGTTAAGTATAAAATAAATAAAACAAAAAAACTAAAGCACAGAGAAAAAAAGTTACTGGCTTTTTAAACCAGTTTAGGAGATATCAGAGGCCTGATGTCTATTGTTTCCTAGCAGTAATATGATATACATTTAAAGTGAATTTTAGATCACTAAAATCTGTTAGGGACTATCTCCTATAGATTCCTGACCAGAACTTTGGAACAATCAGAAAAGTAACTGCCCTCAGTGAAAGCAGGAATAGAATTTTAAGTCAGTGCTTCAGGGACTTGATCAATATAAGGTTTCCAACTATTGCATCATTGGCTTGATTTAAGGAGCTCTCCAATAACCTAAGACATAAGATTCATGTATTGGGATGAACTCCAGTAGAGCAATATAGAGGGTGAGGGTTCAGCTAACTATCATTCTTCATCACAATTGTCATGCCCTAATTTTCACCAAAAAAAATCATTCCCCTAAACCATCTCTATTTTACTCTATCTCATCTTACAATCAAGCCATAGTTAATCCTTTGACCAAATTGTGAAATGTGAAAAAGTAGTACTTTCTTCATTCAGTAGTTATACAGTAATTTAATTCATGGCAAGCTTGGCCTTTAAGTCAGTCATTCAGTCAGAAGAATCAGGTTTTTAAATAGGATTCCTCTTTATAATGGGTGCCTTTCACTACGCTTTAGCATTGCATCTTGAACTGACACTACAAACTACCCATCACCATCAGTGTAAAAAAACTACTGTATATCAGTCTGTCTACCAGAAGAAACAGAATCTTCTGAATAAATCAAACAGCCTGCATGTCAATCATTTTACATTTTTGACATTCAAGTTTGCTCATCAGCTAGGTATGAGTGGTTGTATTCTGAAAATAAATTCTGATAACACCTTTTTAAAAAAAGGAAACTTGAATAACTGACAGTAGCTAGAGTCAATGCAGGAGAGTTTTCACTTGAGCAACCACTCAAGAAAGACTGCCATTCTTCTAGTGTTTTATCATCATTAAACAGGACCTCTTCTGCAGTTAAAACCAGCAGTATACCAGAGGTGGACTTTTATCTGCTCAGTTTAAGTGACAGCATGAGTTCTGTACTTCTCCCTTTTGAATCTCATTTTAGAGTAACAGCTATTTAAGATTTGGAAGAAACAGGAGGCAGAGAGATAGATACTCCTCTCTGCAGTTGTCATACCTTTACTTGATGAGGCATTAAAATGGTAACACACTCAACTAGCATCCCTTTATAATTTGTCTCTATGATTAGCAGCATTAAGAAGTTAGCTTTAGAATTTATTCTTAAACTTTGCCTCACAAAAGACAATTATGACATTTTAAAACTTGCCTTGCCTTAAAATTATTTTTAAATGTCATTTTGTGAAAAGTGAGGAAGGGGTTTTATGTGCAAGGTCTGTTGGCTTCGAGCTGGAAGCCAGCCATTGATGAGTAGATAAATTTATAAATTATTATTTTTGTCACCTGAAAGTTCCAAAGAGGTTTAGAATAGTTTCAAATCCTTGAACACTGCTGTGTGTCAAAGAACCCTGCAAACTTATGTATTCACTTTAATTAAAGTACATACGTGGGGAAGTCTTTCTAAATGCTGCTATTTTTCTAAATACTTCCATATCTTAAAAAGGATGTTTTGTCACCCCACTTGAGAGAAAAACAGAAGACTCTCTTGACTCCTGCCTGGACATAAGGGAAAACTTCTTTACTGTCCGAGCCCCCAAAGCCTGGAATAGACTCCCTCCAGAGGTGGTGCAAGCACCTACTCTGGACACTTTTAAGAAACATCTGCATATTTATCTTGCTGGGATCCTTTGAACCTAGCTGATTTCCTGGCCTTTGGGCAGGGGGCTGGACCTGATGATCTTACGAGGTCCCTTCCAGCCCTAAAGTCTATGAAATCTATGAAATAGTGAGGGAGCATTTTCCTTATGCTTACACCAATACAAATCCAGAGGAACTGGAAGTCATAGTAGGTATAATGCTTGTATAAAGAAGAGACTCAGGCCCACCATCTATAAATAGAAACCATGATTTTTAAAATTGAAAGCTATTGGGCATTGTGTGATTTAATTTAAAAAATGTAACTATACAAACTTAAGAAGAAACCCCAGAGAAAAATGCTAGAGCTAAGAACACACAGGTTTTTTGGCATGCAGTAGTCCCTGAAAATTGGCACTATGCAGGCTTTGTTTGAGATGGTATTAGAAAATAGATTAATTCTGATTCTGCCAGTGGAATATTTTATCCTGACTATCTGGTGGATCAAAGTTTAGGTCATTTTTAATGAGTCTTTTGTAGTATTTCCAAACACTTAAATTGTTTATTGTGATTGTAAGCTTTGTTAAAAAATGAAATTTTAAAAAGAGCATTCAGATGGTAAAGCATGTTCACGTGTTCTTCACTTTGGCTTGCCTAACGTTCTTAACACCCAATCCAAATATTTTAAGGTCAGAAGGGACCACTATGATCATATAGTCTGACATGCTGCATATCAAAGGCCACTGAATTTCACCCAGTAATTTCTGTGTCTAGCCAAGTAATTTGTGGTTGAATTAGAGCATATCATTCAGGAAGACATTCTGCAAACAAGTGTGTGAGGGAATTCAGAGGCATAAGTACACCCATTGAAGTTGCATAAGTACATATACTCATGGGTTTAAATGTATGAAGGATCAAGCCCTTAGGCAAACTAAACTCAAGTTGCCAAAAAATCTCCGCCATCAGTGAAGCTGCTGTGTTTTGCCTCATAAAGTTCTGGGTCATTCTTGCAAGTCAAATGTATACATATTTCCTTGAGTTTGATAAAGTCAGGAACATTTTGGACATGAAAATACCATCTCAAGAGTTTGAAGAGAAGGCCCTGTGGCTGACCACTGAGAGGAAAGTGTAAAGTATTCATGGATTCCACAGAGTTGGAAAGAGCAAAAACCCATGGCCTCTGAAAAGTAATCCTATATGTGAAAAAGCAAAAAATTAACAGACCCATAGGCAATTAAAATTCAGGAAGAATTTGTGCAGATCATCATCTTAAAAGAGATACTCCCTTATATTAACACTATTTAATAAATCAAATATGTAATTTTATCACTATGAAAAGAAGTCCTCAGAAATTAATTTCAAATTTCACTGCATGGTACTGTACAATACATAGTAACAGGTAATATTTTGCTTGTGACCTCTATTTTTCTTGTGGCCTTGTAGACCAGCAGTAGACCAGCAGTTTCCAAACTCTGACAAATTGTGCACCACCAATACAACAATAAATTGTTGTACAACAATAAAATTGTTGTACAACAATACAATAAATAAATTGTATTGTACAACAATAAATTGTTGTACAACAATACAACAATACAATAAATAAATTGTATTGTACAACAATAAATTGTGCACCACCAATAAAACAATACAACCTTAAGTACCACTAGCAAATTTTTCAGTTCAACCTAAGTACCACCAACAAATTTTTGTCACACAAAGTAATTATAATAAATCTGTTAATGTGTACCACTGACAGGTTGTCTGAGTACCACTGGTGGTACCGGTACCAGATTAGGAACCGCTGATGTAGATAATGTGGTTACTGGAAGTCAGTTTCTCAGCATCATATTATGCATTTTGGACCTTCATTCTCTCATTTTGCCTTTTTCAAATCATGGAATTTTAACACTGATAAACAAAAAGATTAAAATAAATACAAGCATTTTGCCTCAGGCCATCTTTTAGCTTTGGCTACACAGTTCCCTGAAGTGGCATAACAAGGGTGGGGCAAAGAGGGCAACCACTCCAGGGAAATGACTTGGGGGTGGGGAGGAGAGTGGCAAAAAAAACCTGGCTGATTTTGGCAGTCACACACTCTCACCTGTGATCACACAGCCACTGAAAGTAGCCACTGCCCCTGTGCCCCAGGCACCCAGTTGCATCCCTACACTAGTGCCCCAAAGTGAAGAGAAACCACATATTAGTCTGAAGTCATAATCCAACCCATCTGCACTTATTTCAACAGTTTCATTCTCATCACCTATTTAAAGTTCTCAAGCTCCTATTAGAGTGTGTGTGTATGCAAATGCATTTATGCCAGCTTAAATTTCCTGTGCAGTAAATTACTGCACAGTAAGTGGAAACAGCCTGGCATCTACACATGCAGGTGTTAATGTGCATTAGTGCTGTGTCTGGACTGACTTGGGACTAAAATTAGTCCCAAGTCAGTCCTCACACACAGTGTTTCTGCACAGTAAGGTGTCTACATGTGCATACTGAGCAGAAACTTATCAGGCATACATTTGATACCTGCATGATGCAGGATCAATTTACACTCAAGTCAGTGTAATTCTCCATATTTACTGCACAGTATGGGTGTGCATGTCTAGACATGCACTCATACTGTACAGTCATTTCAGTTACTACACAGTAAATGTGCACATGTAGACACACCCAGAGAGGATGAATTCACAAGACTAAGATCGGCAGACAAGGTTCCTTGGGTGAATTTGATATCTTTTATTAGACCAACCCAAATGGTTGGAGAATAGTTATTAAGCAAGCTTTCGGGTTCCAAAACCCTTTGTCAGGCTAAGGAAGTTTCAGCAGTTGGTGTGTGCTCTTCCTGGATGGAATGAAAAGTAAAGAAGCCAGGGGCTGGGCTGGGCTGGGCTGGGCTGGGAAGTCAGCTGCCAGGCAGATTGTAATGTATCAAAAATCCAATGTCTATGTTTAGTCCATGATCTCTAGTATCCAGCAGGTTGATGAAATGGAGCTCATAGGCTCGTCTCTGGGAAGTGCTGTGTAAGTTTCCCTTGAGGATCAGGACTGAGAGATTGGAGAGAGAGTGGCCCTCCTGTGAGAAACGTGCCCCCACCAGTAATTGAGTGTTTCTGTCTTTGATAGATTTCTGGTGTGCGTTCATTCTGGTGTGCAGTTGTTGTTTGGTCTCTACTACATATCTTCCATCAGGGCATTTGGTGCATTGGATGAGGTATATT
>NW_005842920.1:318575-390167 GCF_000455745.1 Alligator sinensis
CCCCCGGTCTGGCAGGAGCTAGTGAGTGCGGGGCTTTTAAGTGCCACGACGCTGCGGCCGGGCGGGGCAGCCATTGACAGGGCTGGGAGAGTGGGCAGGGAATGGGGCCTGTGCAATTCGGAGATTTGGTCGATTCAGCAGCTGCCAAATCTCCAAATCAGATTTGGCCAAATCGATTCAGGACAGTGATTTGAATCACCGAATTGAATCACTGTCCCCCAGATCAGCCAACTCTGAAGCAGTTACCAGCCGCTTCATACAGGCTCTTGGGACCAGCTGATATGAAGCGCCTCCAGAGGTGTGGGAGGGTTTAAGATTTCATAAGTGTATGTACCGTGATGTTGTGTACCATGGTATTTAAGATTTCTTGAGTGCTTGAGAGTGAATTCACCACACTGTTACTGCTTATTACTTTTTTGCCTACTTCCTAAGTGTATTTACCTTAATGTTAATGTTTATTTATCTGTACATGTTTCATTCTTCTTAGGCCATTGGCTTGTGGCCCCAACCCCTAGCATTTTCTATAAAAAAGTGGGAACTTTCCTTTTTGACTTCCTGTGCCATTTCCTGGGGTTGCAGAGTTATTAGGAGAGATATTAGGCCACTATATTTAAAAAAAAGGAAAAATTGAAGAGAGAAAAAGAAAAGCAGGATTGAGAGAGTACTGATTTGGGATCCTGGTTCTGCCACTGATATATGACATGATCTTGGACAAATCACTTTGCATCTTCTCCACTGCTTCCTCTCCCAATCTTTGTCTTCCTGGTCTATTTAAATTTATCAATATCTCAGGACTAGATCTGTCTTTTATTTCTACTTCATACTAGCACAAAGGGACTGTTAAATCCTACAGTAATGCATAATACTAATAATGACAATGACGATGCAGACCAAATCACAGCAAAGCAGAAAAGAAGTGTGGGAGGTATGATGAAACCTGAATGCCTCCAAGAATAAAAAGTTGATAAGGAGAGCAAAAGAGGAGATATGAAAGATTTAAGGAGAAACGAGGATTTGAAACTCTAAAGGACACAGGAAGCCATCTAAACTGGATGTCAAATGAAAGAAACATAACATTTCCTGAAAATGGTTACTTCAGATGTGCAGGTTCACCACATCACAAAACTGGCACCGTGCAAGTTAGGACTTTAAAGAGAGCTTTTTGCTTGCTAGTGTGGACCTTGCCAGGCCTTTACTACTGAAGGAGAATGTTTTTATTTGCCTAGTGCAATGCATTATGCCCATAAATTCTATCCACTCAGCAAGTCAAATTATTGCTAACCTACAAGATACATTAGGTTAGGGCTTAAATCAGTCACTTTTTAAGATATATGGCAATGCAGTTCGCATCCAGATTTGTAATATATTCACCCTTTAAAATAGCCAGTAAATGTTCTTTAGCAAAGGCATTGTTTGTTGAGTTGTCTTACCTCTGCCAGTAACATAAGGATGTAAAGAACACAGGCTTAATTTGTGTTATCCCACTATTACTACCAATGAAATTGATGGCTACCAAAAACACTCTAGTGCCATGGGAAAATGCACTCTGCTGAAACTCATTAGAATTAGTGATATAATGGTAAACCTAATGAGCAAACATAGTACTTTCCATCAGAAGCAGTTTGTACTTGGATTCTGTGACAATGAGAAACCTTTTCAGGTGACTGCAGAAAGGGAAAGCCAGTGAATTATGTGTGAATGGTTAATGGTGTATGGCAACATTAAGGTATGGTTAATGGTGATGTTCAAATTTTGTTCCACTTATCAAATCTTCCTATTTTACAGAATATTAAGCATTTGTGTACATTATCATCAAAAATAATTTCAGAACACTAAGATGAATCCATCCAGTTGCAGTGCTAAACCTAGCACAAGTATCATTTTAAGGGAGTGAAAAAAAGAAAAAGAAATAGATGCAAATATTCAAAACACAGAAATTTAGTAGTCAGAAAAGCCTTTCCCTTGAGGTTAAATGTAGATACATTTCTATAGCACGTGACATTCTTTGTTAATATTTACCCAGCAAATGGAAGGATAATGTGCAGTCATTATTGAAATCAAACAGCCTTTTAAAGTCATAGTTTTTTGGTTCATGATAGAGCTGCATGTGTGAATTATACCAGGGATCGTGCTTGGATTGTGCCATTGGCATTGTTATTTCAGATCTATGTCTTGTTTCCAGATGGTTCATCTGTTTGTTTTTTCAGATATTCAAGATTCATTGTGTTTGCCACAAATTTACACATTTTTTATGTTGATTAGTTAAATAAATCTGATCCTAGGCAATAGATAAAGAGCTAACATCTGTAGTTTTTCCACACTAATGCCAATTTAAAATTTACCTAAATAGTCAAGACGACAATAATAATTTTTTTATAAAATTATCCAAACAGGAAAGATATTCTTGTTTATCAGATACTATAGAGATAGAAGCAGTTCTGCTTATCTTCATGATAATATCCCTTCTCTTATAGAAAAGTTGAAAATACAAAGCAAGTGATGTCTACTATATTTCTTCTACTTCAACAATAGGGACCAAGGTTCAAGGATCAGTCAAAGAAAAGTTCTCACACAGCCAGCTAGGTTCAAATCATGTACTATAAGTTTAGTTCTATATTTTCATGTTCTACAGCTGGTTCTATATTTTAGATATTTCCCCATAAATATTTTCCCATGAGGCCTCCATTCAATTCCTAGTTGCCAAGAGCTGACAGCATAAAAACACCATCATCATATTTGGCAGAAAACTCCAGGACTAAAATAATGAAGAATGAATTATCATCATACTCCAAGTATTGCTGCTATTGTGATTGTTTTACAAAATGGCATCAACTAAGATTAGGGCCCTATAGCATTTGGCACTACCCACACACATAGGAAAAGACAGTTTATGCCTCTAAGAGCTCACATGCTTAATGAGCAAAAATTACCATCCTCAGTTTAATGATGAGAAACGGAGGCATGGAAAGATGAATGACATGCCAAGGTCACAAAATGAGTCTGAGAGAGAGCTCTGAACTGAACTCAGACCTCCTGAACCTTGATTCCAGCCTACCAGCCTTCCTCCCACGTCAGAGTACAAACCATTGGCTTGGACAGAGGGAAGCCTGCCCTCCTGAAGTAGCATAACAATGGATGGGTGCAGTGGGGAACATGCCTTGGGCACTATATCAAGGCAGGGATGATATAGAATAGAGCTGAGGGGGGGTGCCTCACCATCCTGTCACCCATCCCCCTCCCTCTGCCTCACCCTGGCTCTGGCAGGTAGGAGGGCAAACCAGCTGCAGGAGTAGCAGCTGGAGATTTATTGATGCAGGGAGAGATGTCACCTCCTTTTTTGCGGATGAAAAATGTCAGTGTTTAAATGGCCACTCAACATACAAATCAGCGACAAGAAAGGAGATGATGACATCTCCCCCCACCACAGCAGTGCAACTCTGGTAACTGCTACTGCACATTGCAGCACTGCTGGAGGCAGTGGTGGCAGCCAGCAATCCCTCACGGTCAAGGATGATCACTCCCATGGGTCGAGTAAAGGGTTGTAGATGAGACTGTTGATGGCTAAGAAGACTGTTCCTAGAGCCACAGACTCTAGCAGATGCCATAGGTGGAGGTTAAAGGGAGGGTGGGACCATGGATTTCTTGGTTTTGTTTCCTTTCCTTCCATTTCTATAATTTTCCTGCCTCCAGGGCAAGATGGTTTTCCTCAAAGTAAGATGTACCTTCTCTTACAAGGTCTTGCCATGTAGCCCCGTCCCAGGCTAGTTTTTCCCAATTTGTGATGTCAATGCCACACTTCTTAATGTTTACCTTGAGGGTGTCCTTGAAGTGTTTCCTCTGGCCCACATGTTTCCTTTGTTCTTGGTTGAGTTGGGAGTGTAGCAGTTGTTTTGGTAAACATACATCAGGCATGTGCATATAATGCCCTGTCCACCACAGCTAATGTTGAATAATCAATGCTAATACCACTAGCATGGAAGCATCGGTAAGGACACTGGCATTTGTGTGATGATCCTCTCACTTTATGCCAAGAATCTTCTGGAGGTAGCATTGATTAAGGTATTCCAGGCTTGTCAGATGGTTCTTGTAGGTCACCCAAACTTCATAGCTATAGAGAAGAATTGAGCTTACCACAGCCTTCTATAATAAGAGCTTTGTTCGAGTCCTGATGTCACTATCACTGAATACACTATGACACGGTCTTCCAAAGGCAGAGTTGGCATATCAGGAGGCGCTACTTCACGGTCAGGGCGGCCAGGGTCTGGAACCAGCTTCCAAGTGAGGTGGTGCAGGCCCCCACCCTGGGGGTTTTTAAGAGGAGGTTAGATGACCATCTTGCTGGGGTCGTTTGCCCCCAGTACTCTTTCCTGCCATGGCAGGGGGTCGGACTAGATGATCTGCCTAGGTCCCTTCCGACCCTAGAAACTATGAAATTATGAAACTATCAGTCCTATACCCCTAAATCTCCTCATTGATGTTCGCCGTCTTTGAGAGATGGCTGCTGAGGTATGCGAAGTGTTCTTCTCCAGCTGCTGTCTGTCAGTGAGGATCTTTGCTAAGGGAGTTAACTGGCCCGGAGCAGGCTGGTGAAGCTCCTTTGTTTTTCCAATATTAAGGGTCAATCCCAGGCACTGGTATGCTTGAAAGAAGCAGTTAAGGGCCATTTGTAGGCCCTCCTCCATATGTGCAATGATAGCACAATCATTGGCATACTGAAGTTCCACAATCAAGGCCAATGTAACTTTGGTTTTGGCATGGAGGTGGGAAAGATTGAAAAGGTTCCCATTCATCCTATACTCAATGCTGATGCCATGTGGTAGATGGTCATGGATGAGCATCTTGAAGACCACAGAAATATGGGAAACAGAATGGGATCACGCAGCCCTGTTTGATACTAGTTCAAATGGCAAAGGGCTCCATAGCAGAGCCACTGCATAGGATGGAGGCAGATATCTGGTTATGAAGGATTATTAGGATGGTGATAAATTTTCCCGGGCAGTCCAAACTTCAGTAAGATCTTCAATAGAGCCTCACAGTTAACAACATTGGTCAGTTAACTGTGGTCAAATCAATAAAGGCCATATACAGTTCCTGGTCTTGTTCTTGGCATTTTTCCTAGATCTACTGGACTGCAAAAATCAGATCCATGGTGCCTCTGTGGTGAAGATAACACACCTCTGGCTTGAGGTCATACCAAACTCTATGCACAGCTAGGCCTCTTACTTACTGTTCCCTTCTGGGCCACACACATACCACCTGCCTCTCACCAGGGCCTCTTTCATTCCCCCTGCTTTCCCCAGGGCTCTCACATACCACCCATCATGGGTCTCTCTCATACTGCCCCCTTTGGCCACACACACCCCACCTTTACTCCCTTTGGGCAACCCCAGAGGGCCATCAAGCTTATCTCTTCTCACCTTGGCCAGCAGGCATGCAGTCTTTTGGGCCTCTCTCGTGACCCTCATCTGAACAAATGCTGGGCAATTTGCAGAACTGTAGGCCAACTTTGCCCCCACGTCTTTCACTGGGCCACTACTCCACCCCTTCCTCTCTGGGGCCCCACTCTTCACCCTCTCCCAGGGCCTCTTAACTCTGCCTGCTCCCAGGGCCACACTACTCCACCCTCTCATTCAGGCACGGGGTCAAACACCCCCCATAGCCTCAGGTGTCACTCTACTTGACATGCCTGGCCCACCACTCTGTCCTTTCCCTAGTGCACAGGGTTGAACACGCCCATAGGCTCAGGTGCAGGCTATGGGAAGCCTGGCCCACAACTCTGGTTAACGCACCTACCCTAAGGTAGAGGCAGGGGTTTAGGTGCCCCGACTCACCTTACACCAGGATGGTTCTCGAACCTAGCATTTAAGTGGCCTCCCTATCCCAGCAGGGTACAGTTTCAGGTCATGTCCAGGACCAATGAGGTCTCCTCCTTCCCCATAGCCTCACCCTTACCTCCAAAATATTCCTGGAGCAAGAGCTCTGCCAGGTGATGTTACTCCCAGGACTGCTGAACACAAACTGTTCTGCTCTTATAACAGAGCTCTCCAAAATGGCCACCCTCATCAGACACCTGATGGCTAGCTGCTCCAGCCCTTAAAGTGACAGAGCACTAAAGCTGCTCTGTGTCAGATGGATTCAATGGTTTTATCAGTCACTGTCAATTCCTAGTTCAGAAGCTTTTGATAGTGCTCTTCCCAGAAGTTTTTGATAGACTCTTTGTCTTTGAGAAGTATACTGGTGCCTTCAGATCTAAGCGGGATGAGTCCACAAGAACTTGGTCCATACATAGCCTTGATGGCATTGAAGAAGTGCTGCATGTCATGACTGTTAACAAATTTTTGGATTTCTTTCACCTTCTCCTCCCACCATTTGTTCTTCATTTCTCAAATCTTCCTCTGGGCTTCAGCTTTAAGCTGTCAAAAAGGTCCCTGCTTCTTATTGGATGTAGGATGGTTTTGCCAGTCACAGAAAGCTTTTCTCTTCCATTGGGTAATAAAGCCAGCTGATTCCATGCAAGCCTCATGGATGGTCTCATTTAGAGCTTGCCAATATTTCTCAATACAAGTGTTATCATTTTCAATCCTAAAATTGGTGAGTTTCTTACTGAGATGTGTTTGGAGGACTTCATAGTAGCTAGGGGTCTGAAGGCATTTGATACTGTACTGTCTTTGGACTGATTTGGGGTTGTTTTTGATGTTTCAGTGCAACCCTAATGAACACGATTGATCTCACTAATGATGATTGGTCCAGCAGTCATTGGCTCCTCTCATGACACACATGATATGGACATCTTTTACATATGTGCTCTTACAATGACATAGTCAAGGGGGTGCAGGCACAAAACTTGATACCTGGATTTCCAGGTATCAAAAAAAAACACCCCGGAGAAAAGCGGCACAGCCGGGGCTCAGACCTCCAGAGATGCTCTGGCATCTGGCCAGAACATCTCTATGGTGCCCCCTGCTGCCCTAGCACACTACGTTCGCAGTGCAAGGAACAGTGCAAGGTGACATGACCCAGGTGCTGTCCTTGGTAAGTAGGGATTGGAGGTGGGGGGGGATTGTGGGTGGGGCTGAGGCTCTGGATGTATGGGGGGGACTGTGGATGGAGCTCATTGGGGGGCATGGGTCCCCTGCAGGGCCACAGCCCCCCCAGCAGCAGCAGTGGCCATCAGGCCTTCAGGACCTGCTGTGGCCAGAGCCCCCCATGGCACAGCATAGCCCTAGCCACCTCAGACCTGGTGCCACCAATGCCACTTGTCGCAGGTCCGGCCTGTGCACTGAGGCAAAAATCCCCAGCACAAATTTGTGCCACTCCTATTTGAGCTGCCACAAGTGCATATGCCTGCATGTGTGGATGCGCCCTTAGAGTAGTATATATTTTTTTCTTTAATTGCCTTCTGACTTTCCAGCCTTTACTGTTCAAATTTTCAAGCTTTCCTGCACAACCATGAGGACTACAAACAGACTTTAAAAATGAAAGCTGAGTCTCATAACTCCATGATCTAAGACTTCAAGAAAAAGTACCAAACATCAGAAGAGTTGGCAACACTGAAAGAAAATATAAAAATTGGAAACCTAATTTTGAAAAATTAAAAATTGACTGCTGGAAATGATTGTAGACTCAAAAATTATGGCTCTGCTTTATAAGGGGTTGAATGCTTTCATCATTTGTTATGCTTCACAGTAAAAAATAATCAAAGAGGTCTGCCATAGCCTGCTACTGCGCAACTGATTAGGTGTCTTATGATGTTTTGCCTTCCTCTGAAACATCAGCTATAGCCATGATATTGGAACTGAAGGACCTGTGGTCTGATCTAATAGTGAAAATTCTATGTTCCTGAACACATGCAGAGCCTGAAAGATAAACTGCTGGCTGTATTCACAGCAGCTCCCCATGCATGGTACTTAATCTTCCACCCAATATTACTACTCAACAAAAAACAAAGGAAAAAATGTATTAAATATTTTGAAAAATCAAAATGATCCATTTAAGAGGTTCAGGGGTTTCCAACTCTGCCTGCCCTTCCTCCCTCCCCATTTTTAGCAGTTTCTGGAACATTTTAATCACTTTTTCTATTGGAATATATTTTAATTATTATTAACACTTTTCATATATTGAAAATGTTTGCTTATTGAAAACATAGTCCTTAGTAAATATTATTCTAAATTTTTTTAAATAGTTACATTTTGTATTAACACTTCCTATAAAATTCTATGAAAATGTTCATGTTGACAATTCTTCATGAAGTTTCATTTCCTGAAAAAGCCATTGTTTTTCATAAAACAAAGATTTTAGTGAAAAATCTTTTACCCAATTGTACCCAGCCAGGACTTCAAGAGCAACTGTCATTAGAAACTATATCAGTGGGAACTGTGTGAAGGCTCTTTGGCCTCTGTGGCTAGGTACAGATGTTATATCTATTGTGTATTAATTACATTACTTTAGAAAGCGCACTAAAGGCGTAACTGAAAAGACATTTACAGCTCTTAGAGTGTTTTTAAAATGTCAGATTGTGCTCTAAGGGCAGCTCTATACAAGCCAAGAATCTGCTCCGACGTGTGCTAATTAGCACACATTGGAGCTGACTCTGTTAATTAACATGCTCCAGCAGCCTCCATGTCATACCTATTCAGCTTCCCAGTGCTTCAAAATAGAGGTGGGAGAGCTTTAACTTAAGTTCATCAAATGAGCTTTAGTTCAAGCATCCCTGCTGTCATTTTGAAGTGTAGGACACCAAATACACATGACACTGCAGGGACTTTAATTAGAGCAGCTCTCAGAGCCATTCTAAAGCACTTCCCCTCCACCCCAGAGGACGTGTATAGATTCCCTAATTTAACCCTCAATGGATTAGACTAAAGCACTTTCTATTAGAGCACTTTATCTAATGCCTGTCTCAGATCCCATCAAGGGTTATCTTAGAGTGTGATTGCTGCCATCCCAGGTGGCATTGCGCAGGGCAGTGCTCTAGCCTTGGGCAAAGCTTGTTTTCTCTGTCTGAGCACTGGGATGCCCCTGCTTCCCCAGCTGTCACCAACCTGAGGCACCTGGGGAGTCCATGGGGCACACTAGGAGATGTGGGAGAGCTCCCCCTACCTGCTGGACCTCAGGCACTGTGAGCCTCCCTCTGGCCTCCTCTCCCCGCTCCCCACTTAATGGCAAACTTCTGTTCAGTTCTTAGGCAGACAAGGTTTTTTGGGTAAATCTGATATCTTTTATTAGACCAACTCAAATAGTTGGAAAAATTCTTCTTAGCAAGCTTTCAGGCACAAACACCCTTCAGTAAGCCTGATGAAAGGTGTTTGTGCCCGAAAGCTTGCTAAGAAGAATTTTTCCAACTATTTGAGTTGGTCTATTAAAAGATATTGGATTTACCCAAAGAACATTGTCTGCCTATGTCCTTAAACCAATACAGCTACAACCTACACCCCTGTTCACTCCAACTTAAGCACTGTAACTATCATGCTTTACTTAAAGTGCTATTCACCACAGGCTTTTTGAACTTCTGTACTTAGCCTGTGTTGATATCTCACATATATTGTACAGAACAATATCAATCTCCGTTACTGTCAAGAGCTGATATTCCTAATACCATCTTCTAGTTGTTGTCCCAGGTTTGTTTGTTTTTTAAAGAATAAACATCATTCCCTTTTTTTTACTCCTTCTATTGAAATATATTTTTCTAGGGCCAAGTTAAAGAGAATGCTAGGGTGAAATTTCAGAGCAGCATCTTTTAAATTTGCATTTCCTTCAGCAAAGCATTCTAGCATGTAGCATGCATATAACAAAATACAAGGTGGAAAGTAGGGCTGTGTGAAGCTTTAGTCCCTAATTCAATTTGGCAGACATTTGTCCGAATCTCCAAATCCAAATTGAATCAGAGGACCCTTTAATCTCTCTGAATCAAATCGGTACCCTCTGAATCAATGTGGAGAGATTTGGAAAGATTCAGAAATTCGGACATAGAGACAGCTTTAAATGTTTTTTCTAAATACCTCTAGGTAGGAAGGGCTTATGAATGCTGTGAAGCTGGAGCACATGGAGTGTCCCACAGAAGCACGGGGTGGGGATCCCCAGCACGCTCGGCAGCAGACCCAGAAGTGGACCAGAAGCACTTCTGGTCCGCTTCCGGGTCTGCTGGGGAGTGTGCTGGGGGACCCCCATGGCCCCTCCTGGTTCAGTGACTGGTGCCTCCTGGGTCTGGGGTGGGGCATCCAGGGTCCCCTTGAGGTTGATCGTTGAGCCGGGGAGGTGAGGGGGGGCCCCCGCAGCACGCTTCCTGGCAGCCCTAGAAGTGGACCAGAACTACTTCCAGTCCACCACTTCCAGGTTCACCGCCAAGCACACGGACGGCCCCCTGCACTCCTGTGGGATACTCCACACACCCCAGCATCATAACAATCACGAGCCATGCCTGCTACCTCAAGGTATGTAGAAAACATTTTTAAAGCTGTGTCTATGTCCAAATCACTGATTCCCTGGATCAGCATCAAATCTTCAGATTCAGCTGAATTGAATCAGGGACAGTGAGCCAAATCAACTAATTGAATCACTATCCCTAATTCAGACTGAATCTGAATCAAATAGGGCTCGCTTTGCACACCCCTAGTGGAAAGTTCAGCTTCTGCTGTTGACGAACCAGAAGGCTATAGCCCAGGCAACCTGAAAAACCAACTACTATGGCTCCTCATTTCTGTGCGGGCCGGGCGCAAGCAAGGCCCTTTTTTGTGCTCTGCGCGGGCTGTGGCCAGCAGCCTGGGCACGCGGGGTAGGAGAGAGAAGGCGCGTCAAGCTAGAATTAGGCACAGACTCGTAGCGGTAGATTTAAAGATTGTTTACTTACACCGAAGATGGTCGCGGTGCAGGCAGGAAAACTTGCTTGAGTTGCGGTTACAGACAAAAACAACACGAACGGTCACGTGGAGTTTGCTAGGCTCCACGGAAACAGAGCTCCGGATGCTCTGGACAAGCGCGCCACCGAAATAGAAACTTCCTAGATACGTCTTATAAAGAATTATCGCTCGAAGACGGGAAGAGGTGGGTGATGGATCAGGTCGCCAAACTCCTCTGAATCTCACACAGGGTTTCTATTACCCTGCCGTGTACCCAGAGTCCCCACAAGATGGATGTGGAATCCTCTTCGGCTTGGGCGGAAACCGCTCAAGCTTAAGCTGCCCCATCTGAAACATAAGAAAATACAGAATAATTCTGAGCCTCATGAAGGCACCACATGGCCAATCCTGTAATTCCTGCCAGTTGCTAATACTTAGTGAATGAATTAAATGCTTAGACTTTTTCCTAATCCTGAAGAGGCTTAAAATTCTGCTGACAAAGCCACCTCTCTGATCTTTTAATACAATATGACTCTAATAAGTCCCAACAGGTTCCTCAGACATAACTGGAATAAAAAAAACACAACACAGCCACCCACAAGTAAACACATACACAAGCTCAGAAAAAATGCCTTTGAGTTCTGAAGTAATAGAATTCACAAGCGTTGCACTCAGTACAGAATATAGATTTTTGTCATCTAAGGGCATCTATACACATGCCCCAGGTTGGGGAGCATATTAATTAGAGCGGCTCTTGGGAGACGCTCTAATTAAAATGCCTGCAGCACCTCGTGTATTTAGCATCCCACATTTCAAAATGGCAATGGGGCGCTTTAACCAAAGCTTGGTCAACAAGCTTTGGTTAAAGCACCCTCACCACCATTTTGAAACACGGGGACACTGAATACATGAGATGCTGCAACATGCTGGAACATTCTGATTAGAACGCTCTGGGAAACTCAAGTAATCGAGTCTGCTCTGATGCATTCTAATCAAAATGCATCGGAGCACATATAGAAGTGCCCTCAGGTGCTATTGTTAGCCAGATTGGCAAGGAATGTTTGCCTTTAAAGTACAATGCATTTCCACAGCATCTGTCATGTAAAGATTTCAATATGCTTTATACATGCCAGGGAATTTTGTCTCTATTATTTCTGCCTGTACTGTTGTTATGTTATCCCCATTTCAGAGATAAGGAAAATGAGGCACAGAATTAATATAGGACTGACTTTCAAAAGCTTTCAGGCTGAAGAAAACCAGACACCTGTTTGCATGAGATGTGGCTAATTATAATTCATCATTGATAACTAATAGTTATTTGAATATAGAAGCTAGGCAGAAAATTGTATGTATTTTAAAAAGTGGGGCCAAAAAAACATATGCAGAATTACCAAGTTACATACAAAGTTTCTGTTGCAGATAGGAAGAAAAAAAAATTCTCTTAAATTTCTGTTCTAAACATAAACCACAAGGATATTGTCACTCATCTTTTGAGACTGTCCCCAAAAAGCTTAGAGAGAAGAAGCAGATTTTTCTTCTGTTCCCATAGAAACATGTTCTCCATTCTCCAAACCATGCATTTACCATTGAGCAATCAACACTATATTAGAGCCATTAACACTGTTCACTTGCACAATGATGAAAATGATATCTCTTTTCCCATTTGAATAAGGAAGCAAAAGAAACTGGTCCCACATGTTGTTTCAACTCACAATAGCATGTCAAACCATGGAGGTCAAATAGATGTACAAAAATAGCTGTTTGTTGGATGAAAATACTGTAAAATTGCTTATAGTGGGACAGTAGATTATTTTTAAAAGAAGTCAATAACAAAAAGATTATTCAGTTACATTTTAAGGCCTCATTCTTGCTTTTTATATTACACTCAGCATCAAATTTGCATGGAATTCATGTGAACATTGCATTATTTATAAAGAAGCAGTAGGCAACCTTTGCTGCATTCTAACAGCAGTAGTACCTGATGGTGCAGAATACTGCCAAGTTTCATTCATTATTGCAAGAAGTCAATCATGCATTTACTGCACATCAAACACTTGGTCCTCACATTCAAAAAGCACAAAAATTAGAAGGAAAAGCAACAGCACAAAACCAAAATACAGTTTAATGTGTTTGGCAATTTCTGGTCAGAAAAGCATCATAATCAAAGGAGTGTCAGAAGCCAAGGGTAGAACTGAATATCTGATATAGCTCCACAGGTCTGCAGGCTATCTGGCCATATTTCATTTGCATGGGTATTACATTTATTAACAAGTTTATTTAATGGAATTGAAAAATCTCTCTTAGATACCAGAGGGCAAAGCTCTCAAGGATTAAGAAGAAATAGAAGACATAGAATAGAATTAAATGATTGTTTACATAATTCCAAGAGTATGCTACTATTTTTAGTGAAGAGTTTACTTTATTCATTGTATTTCTTGTTTTTATTTTGCTTTCTTCTTCCTGTTTTGTTTTGACTATAATTAATTACTTTATATCACTCATCTATAAAGTATTGTTATGCTTTTGGGATTAGGGGCAAGAAAAAGAGATTCCTTTACAGTACAAATATCACGTAATGCTTCCAGCAATTATGAATACACTATACACACATGAATCCAATCCCAAATTCTGTGTACCCAAGACTACTACTCTAGGGACAGACATTCAAAAAGCCTGAGCCTGAATTGATTCAATCTTTGCAGGTTAGTCTAACTTGGCTAGGCTGAACTGGTTTGTAACCATACAGACATTTCCTCTGGACTGAAGAAATGCAGGCATGCCTGCAGTGGCTCAGGCTAGAAGCCAGGAGGCGCTAGAGCAGCCCTCCCTTCCCTTCAGTAGTGCTGAGCTGAGGGGGGCGGCATGGCCAGGTCACAGGAGGACTCTGATTAGGGAGGGATCCCCTCCTCCCCCCACTGCTCCTGACCAGAACAGCAGGGAGTTGATAGCACAGTCTTTATCAGCTCATTAAGAAAACAAAAGCCTTTCTCATTAGTTCAAGCTCTTCTTAAACAACTTTTTCCAAGGAAGAAATGGAGGGATATTACTAGCTGAGCTGTTGATTAGCTCCAAAAAGCCCTAAGCAGACACTGTCCTGTCTGCCTTTGTCCTGTCTACCTTACACAGATACCTTTCAGCATTAGCTAGCATACCACATGCTGGCTACAATCCATGCTGCATGGGGGAGGGGGCATGGGGAAGCCAGGCAAACACTGCTGTGCCTGCCATCTCTGCCAGAGCTCCAGCAAGGGAGCAGAGGGGAAGGGCCAGCCCAGGTCTCTGGAGCAGAGAGTCCCGCCCAGGGCTGCAAAGCATCTGGGATTCTGGTTGACTCTGGTTAAAGTTAAACCAGGAAGGGGGCTGGGACAGACATTGCATAAACTGATTTCACCCTAATCAGTTAAGTCTGATACTACATTCAACCAGGTTTATCTTAAACCAGTTTCAGTCATTTTCAAACTGGTTTATGTACACTGAACATCTGTTCTGTTATAAGTTTAAACCAGTTTCTGAACACTTAAACCAGTTTGTGTGTAATGTCTGTCCCTAGTCCTAGTGATTCAGTTTCTAAATCTGAAAAGCACTTACGCATGCACTTAAGTTAAATTTAGGCACATGCTTCATGAATAAAGATGCTTTCTTAGCTGAGGTCTTAATTAAGAGTTTTTGGCACAAAAGATAAGTGGGATTTAGTACAATGTAGTGAAAATCTAAATATCTCAGGAAAGTTATCAGGCAGATGCTTACAAGGAACCCGTGGTGTCCTGGAAACCATCAGATGTCTAATTTCTTAAAGCATGGGTGAAAAACATACAGCCTGTTGGCCAGATCCAGGAATTGGGGAAATAGCTATAAGGGATACCATGTAATCCAGGGCCCCAGGGACTCAAGTGGACATGGCCATCAGCAGAAGAGGGACAAGCAATAGCTGTTTGACACAGCAAGTGCTGTATGACACAGTGGCTTCTGCCAGTGTCACCTCCAATGTCACCACAGTAGACACTGCTGCTACCACCCAGATTTGGCCCGAAGCCCAAAGTGAAGTTGACACCTCTATCTTAAAGCTTGCCATGACCCACGTTCTGCCTACCTTTTAAAGAAAGAGTTAAAAATTCCCCATCCTACTTTCTTCTTTAAAAAACAATAACATCATTGTATTGACCCTGGTGCTTATGAATCGGTAATGAGCTCTCCCTGATAAAGTCAGTCTTCAAAAGCAAACTCCATGTACTAGACAGAAAAGAGCAAATGTGATAGTCTAGCTTGATCATACAGTATATTAAAAACGGCAAATGAATTTGTGTGCCTTGATTGGCCAACACGAGAAATCTGAATAGTGACTAAAACAACATAATTCACTGCTTGAAATGTATGAGATTCATTGTCACTTAATTAACAATAAAAATATTAGAAACATTTTATAATAAAATGTTATAATTGTAATAAGACACTCCACTGCATGAATTATGAGGTATTAATTCACACCCAGTTGTGTTAAAACTGGGCATGAATGAATAGGTCATAATTTATCATGTCCTATTACTTAAAAATAAAATGTAGACAAAGCTATTCAAAATTCAAAGAATAAACACCAGGCCAACAAAAATAAACAAAAAAAGATTAAGACTATAGCCTATTGTAGTCCAACATTTAATAAACCTTTTGCTGCATATTAAGTGAGGTTTAATCTTGCAGTCTTTGCAAAAGGATTGATCAATATATATTCCCAGTTTACACAGATCTGATCTCTCCATTGACTTGGAGTAACTTGGATTTACAGCTATCAGGTGACTTACTGACTTCCAGGGGACTTTTGCCCATAAGAGAACTGCAAAACTGTGGCTCTTTGAAGCTAAAAAATGAGCTGGGCAAAATGTTTTCATTAGCAATTTAGTCACCAAAAGGCAGTTTCAACATGACCAAAACTATTCAAGAGTTTCAACTGTATTCAACAAGTAGTGTTGACAAAGAAGAAAGGTTGCAAAAAGTCAAACATTGCATTTTTAGAAATTACCAAAATTTGATTTTAAAAGTTTTAAAATGTCTAAATCTGAAAAAAATATTCTATTTTTGTCAAAATAAATATTCTCCCAATCCAAAATATTTTTTTTCTGATTGATTTGCTTTGCCTAGTGAATCTGCACAATTCTTGAAACTTCATTTTTATTGATATATATTTAAAACTCTTGATGAAGGTTATTTACAAAGAAGCATATTAAGATCTGAATTAGGATCCAAACTCTAGTGTTAACCCATATTTCCATAATGGCTTGAAGCAAGCATGATCTAAATCCCAAGGAAATCTAGGATCAAGTCCAAACTTCATCATTCAAGCCCTTCTCAATGGGCTCATCTACACATTCCTTAATGCACCATAATTATGGCACATTAAGTTTAGTACCTGTAATTATAGGTACTAACTTAATGTGCCATAATCTGCACTACTGCACATTAGTGCAAATGAACAGTTTTTTTAGTGACGCTAAATGCGCCTTTAGCATCTCTTGTAGACATGCCCAATTTGTATCATTTGTCCATGTTATTTAGAGGAAGGCACATCACTTTAAATCTAATTAGGCAGACCCTCTAAATGCCCCTTTGGAAAATAGAGACTTCAAAAAGAATAGAGAAAGTTTGTAGTTTAGAACATCCAACTGGTCCAGCAGCCAAAAAGAGGGGAAAACCTTGCTGAGCTATGGGATGATACAAATCAGAGCCCTCCCCCAGATTACCCAGACATATTATATTCCCCTGAGAAACAGTCAGTCCCTATCATTTTCCATTCATTAGCTACTATTTATTCACACACCAGAGAGCTGCACTAATATTAAAAAGTATATTTACATGTCATTAATATACAGAGCTTTATTAACATTATGGGGAAGCACTTGCTGGGGTGTCAAAAATTTACCCATAAGATTCTGCATCCCTTTCGCCAAAGAAATAATTAGCTATAGGCAAGAAAATTCAAAGGAAAGTACCACTTTGATTCAGTGTTGGTTCAGTCTTCATTTAAATCAATGGGAGCTTTGGGAGGATGAGAACAACAGGACAAAACACTACCACCCTCCATGGGTCCTTTGTGTAGTACAAGGGTGACTGAACATCAGGAGAGAAATGATGTCCCCTCCAGAGTTAATGATGGTTTTGCCACTGACTTAAGATTTCACCCTGGATGAGCTAATCTCTCGTATGTGCCATAATAGTGAAAATGAGGGCTGATTTGCCTGGTAACATATGGAGGCCATATATATGATTAGAATGTATACAATTACTATGTAAAGTGAGAGGGAGTATGTGAATGAATTACCTATACTATGTGTGCATTCATTATATAGTAGTAATTTAGGAAAAAGACTAACCTTGACCACTTTTCTTCCTATTTTCTGTCAAGACTGGGTAGGTATTTAAATGTCTTGGTGGATGGGAGGTGCCAGAATGGGGAAGTGCATGCACCGTAATGGCAGCTTGCATTTTATTTGTTGTAACATTCTTTAATAAAATTGTAATGATATAAACCAGGTCATCCTGGCTCTGCATTTCCTGTCTGCTGTCAGTTTAAATTTGATTTTAACATTATTCAAATGGAAGGGTTTTTTGCATGTGAATTCATTTTATTTTTAAAACACTAGTTTGGAGGGATAAAAAGGAGAAAAGGCTGAACAAGGGAATCTGATCCCTCATGACTCTGTACTGCCTGCCCTTTCCCACCAGAAAAATTACTCTGTCTTCAGAAAAGTGGCTCGGTGCCATTCCCATTGCAGACATGGTTTCAAACTGCTTTGGCACTATGCCATACCGAACTTCTGGCTTATTACACAGGACGGATGCCAGACAAACTGGCTGAGGTGTGGTTGGGTTTTATGAACTTCCAATTTGAAAGTTATGCTCTACATAATGTGATTAGATCTGACTGGAATGTTATTCCTTATTTTCTTTTATTGAAGTTTAATTATTTCCTTACTGTACTGACATCTCTCCATTTGACTAACACTTAAGCATCAGCAGTGTGACATGAGAGTTAGCCAGTCTCTATGCTTTTATGTAGACCACTACTCTGGGGACATTTTTATGTTCTGTAATAAAAATATCATCAAAAGCAAATCCACTCTTTAACAATTGTGTCCTGACTTTAATGGGAGTTTTGCCTGAGTGAGGACAACAAGTTGAGACCCTAAATCATACAAACACAAATTTATCCAAAATAAATGCAGTCCTAATTTCTATAGAGAGACTTACACATTTACATTGTGTCTGTGTTTATTTTAGACTCTAATCTTGCATTAAGATCAGCACAAGGGAAGTGTTGCACTTCCCACAGAGCTCAGGGTGGGTAGAGCAGTCCACCCATGTGGATTACAAGGCAAAATAGCAACCTTAATTTTTATGCGCAAAAAAAAATGATACAGAGATCTTACCATATGCCATATTCTGATTATAGCAAATGTGAATATCTGAATTATGAGACTCTGATGTTAGTGGGGGGTTTTGTCAGTTCCCTTTGTATTGCTTGGTGGGAAATGTTTTCTGCATTAGAATACACACTTTATTTTAAAGAGGAATTTTATAATAGGTTTATACCAGTATTTCTTAGACAGGATACCATAGCACACTAGACTGCCTTGAGATCCTTTTAGGGGTGTTGCATGGTTGCAAACACCCACACATGATTCACAAAATAAACTCAGAGTTTTCAAATAGAAATCCATAGTGTCAAAAACCTTCTGTTGTGATCTTTCTGAGTTCCTTGCAATAGTGAAGAACTGTATTCCATAGTCAAAAACTAAGTGAAAGTTAAGAACTGGCATTTTTGAAGGGTGCCTTGAATCAAAAAAGTTTTAGAACCACTGGTTTATATAAACTCATGGCTTTTAAGGTCAGAAGAGACCATTATGATTATCATTTTCTCTGAATTCTGTCATAATACAAGCCAAAGAGGGAAGTTATAACGTCTTGGATTATTTTACCTCTTTATAATCTTTTCCAATCCATGCAGTTCAATAGGTACCAAAGATCATTAACATCTAATAACTGTTTGTTGGCCTATGAAAATAGGTTTAGTAGTTTTAGTTGTAGCAGGCTTGCCTTTTGGAACTTGGGTTGAGTCCCAGGTTTGAAATCTTACTGTTTTGATAGGTGGAGCCCATCCACTAATCAGGAGGAAGCAAGAGGAGTGAAGTCACGCCCCTTTCCTGAGGGGAGGGGGAAAGGAGTCCCCACCCCCCTCCGGACCTGATTGAAGACTGCAACACTCAGGTCTGGAAGACTTCAGGGGCAGAGACCTGGAGCATATAAAAGGAGCTGCGTGCCCAGCATGAGAACACATCCAGGAGAGAGAAGAGACAAGAGCTGGGCTTAGAAGAGCTGAGGAGAACTGCTCAGCAGGGTAAAGCAGTAGCCCAGAAGCACCCCTGAAGTCTTCCATCAGTGGGGAATGGAGGATGGCTCCAGCAGTTAGGCTCTCGGTGTGTAGCATGGCGCACAACATCCAGACTCTGGGAGCTGCATGAGGCGGCTCAGGTCTGCAACCTCTGGTGTGCGGCCAGAGACACGGTGCACAGGCTGGTGCACAGAGTAGGACCTTTGGAGTACCTGGGCGGCTCAGGTCCTCAACCCCCAGAATGAGGTGGGAGCTTGGTGGTGCGGCTGGGAGCTTGCAGGAGGGGCTGCATGGAAGGCCTCTGGTGCTGCACGAGTCAGCACAGGCATCCGAGCCATAGCAAAACGTTGAGTCCAGGGAGCCAGATGGTGCTTGGGCTACTGAGCCAGCAGTCAGGGCCAAGCCAGAGGCCCCAGAAGCCCTGCATAGAGGAGCCCTGTTCCAGGGGACAGCGCCCACCACTGAAGCCCACTGCAGGTGAGAGAGCAGCTTGGCACAGAGAACAAGGTTCACCTTCCAGGCCTGGGAGCCATGAGTTGCAAGGAAAAAAGGATTCCCATAGGGGAGAGGGAGTCCCCCCTGATTAGTTAAGGGCTCCTGAAAGTGGAGGTCCCACTGGGAGGGCCCCCCTAAAGTTATCAACTTCCTTGTAGGGCTTGGGAAAAGCCCAAGGGCACTGGGGTTTCCCCTTGGGATTAAGTTTATCTTTGGGGTTCTTGTGCCATATGTGGTGTGATGGCATGCCTTATATTTTGTGAACTCTCATGTTTCTAAATTAGTAGATAAGTAGAGTCCTAGGGCTCTGCTGGGACCCCCTGTTGCTATTATTTCACCTGTTGCTTACTTATATTTATTTGTGGCTTATTTATTGTTCACCCATACTTATCTATAGTTTATCTGTTGGCCGTCTATGTTTATTTTGGGGTTTATCTGTTTCAGATCAGATACTTACCTGTGACATACCTGTATCTGGAGCACTGGTATAAGATTTTATGTCATTTATCCAGAGGGTATTGTTTATATTACTGGTTTAGATATCTTATAAGTATATATATATATATTGTACATATGTTTATATCCATGTTCCTTTCCCTTGTGATAAGTTAATGTAAATACATTTGTATATAGTTAAGTCCCTGACTGTCCTGGCCTGGTTCTATAGGGACGGAGGGAAACTGAGCGGTCTGCAGTTCCCCCCCACAGCACCTCTGCCAGCTAACAATCCCTTTCAATTGGAGAAGGGGAGTATATACCCAAATTACCTGGGCTACATAGACTAGCCCCAGTGGTAAGAAGTTCACATTCCAGAAACTTCAGACAATACCCTTTTTGCAGATGAACCATGAACTAAAGTTGGTTGAAATAAGTTAGCAGGAAATTTTAAAGAAACCTGCAATGAAAATATAAGAGCCCATTACTGTTAATCCATTATCTTGCATACGTTTCAAATCTATTTACTTAATGTATTCCTGTAGACTTGAATGGTAAACCTGTAGCCTGGTACCAACTCCTAAGTGAGGGAAAATAACTGTAACTATAGTGCATATTTAATGTTCACTAGGGCTGTGTGAAGCTTTGATCCCTGATTTGATTCAGCAAAGATCTGGCCCAATTCAGTGGCTGAATGTCTGAATCTAAATCAAATCAGAGGAACCTTTAATCTCTTCAAATCAAATTGGAACCCTCTGAATCAATTTGGAGAGATTCAGAAAGATTCAGTGATTCAGACATAGCCACAACTTTAAATGTTTTTTCTACATACCTCTAAGTACCGGGCGGCTTGTGAATGCTATGATGCTGGGGTGCATACAGCATCCTACAGAAGCACAAGCGGCTCCCCAGCACACTTGGCAGTAGACCCAGAAGTGGACCAGAAGCACTTCCGGTCCACTTCCAGGTACGCTGGGGAGTATGCTTCTACTCCCCCTCCCCCCCGCACCCTTCCCCAGCTTGGCGACTAGTACCTCCTGGGGCTGGGGGGCACCCGGCATCCCCCCATGGCCGATCGCCAAGCCGGAAGGGGGGGTGAGGGAGCCCTCAGCGCACTCCCTGGAGGACCCAGAAGTGGACCGGAAGTACCTCCAGTCCACTTCTGGGTTCACCACCAAACACATGGAGGGCCACCACACTCCTGCTGGATGCCCCATGTGCCCCAGCATTGCAGCGTTCATAAGCCACGCTGGTACCTTGAGGTATATAGAAAAAACCTTTAAACCTGTGTCTATGCCCGAATCACTGATTCTCTGAAACAGTATCAAATCATTAGATTCAGATTTGGCTGAATCGAATCAGGGACAGCGATCCGAATCAAAGAATCGAACTGTCCCTGATTCAGGCTGAATCTGAATCCAAATCAAATAGGGCCTGCTTCGCACATCCCTAATGTTCACACTTAAAATACAAATCCCAAGAGTAGTTTTATTTTGTCTAAAGAATATCATTGTAACACCTGTATTATTATTAATTTGGTTCTGAACAAAGCAAGGCCCATAGTGTTTCTGAAACAAATATAACAAAAAAATACCCTCAGTTTGGCCCTCTTTAAAGGCATTGTTCAAAAAGATAAAATGCGAAATGTACATCTTCTCACTTATCTTCAGGTTCATGAAGGTTAGTATCAGCAACTTACAATAGTGTTTCTATGTCCATTTACATATCAAGGTAATTAAATGATATGGTTATATCACTTGGATAACGGAAAAGCATTGGAAAACCTTGTAGCATCCAATGTCAGAACTGGCAAAAAATGGGCCAGTGTCTACAGTTACTCATTCGAATTAATAATAATAATTTGCATTGTATGATGTCCATGACAATAATACCAATGTTTTACCTTTCCCTCATATTCTGTGAACTCCTGTACCATCAAGCATTAAATGGAGAAGAGCCAGCAGGAGATCCTTATTAGCAATGATCACTTCAATATATATGAGATGTTTTATCCCCACTCCCCTCCCTGCTTTATCTTTTCTCTTTCTAATCTCTACCTATTTACATTCTCATTGACATCCTACCACACTTTTAGCTTCTCTCATTCCTTGGACTAGCAGAGACTCCCTATTCCTAAAGAAGGGTGATAGCACCGGAAAGCTTGTCAAGAACTTTTTTCCCCCAACTACTCAGTTGTTCTAATAAAAGATAGCTCCTCTACTCAAAGAACCTTGCCTGCCTATGAGATTAAAATAAGCATATTTCCTGCCATTTTGCCTCAAATGTAAATATAATTTCTTCAACTGATTCTGATATTGTGTATGCATACTGCTGCCCTCTACTGGATAATGTTAAAGCAGCTGAACTGTGTGTCATGGGTCCTGTTTCCTTAACAAATAAGAGAAATACTCCCTTGTAGTTGTAGTGAAAGAAGCTGGGTTTTTGGAGTTCATATGCCTTCAGAAGGGCCACAAAGTTCCAAGTAGCCACGGTATGTAACAGTGCCAATAGTGAAATTGCTACGAGATCACAGAACTGTTAAAATATAATGTTGTTTCCCATTCAAAACCCAAGTGATGTTATAACAAGGTTTTACTATACTTGCTGTCAGTTTATATTAAAAGTCCAATGGCAGTGAGAAAAGACAGAGATGGGAAGAAGAGGACAAATTGAGAAAAGCAAAAATCTTGTTGGGGGCAGAAACAAATTTGAGCGGCTGAGAGAGTCAGAAACATTCCTTGAACTGTAACTGGGCACATAGTTTACAAAGTACTCCCTTTGGATCAGTGGTTACAGTAGATCAAAACTTAAAAAGAGGATGGGGGAGGGCTCATCACAAGCTAAACTGAAGAAGGAGCAGTAAGGGGAGGGCTCTATGCCCAAGCCAGGGAGAGAAGGAAAAGAGCTGTGCTCTCACCCTTGGAGTTAGACAGATCCTCCTTGCAGGGAGGTCAGATGTGCCTCAAAGTTCCTGAAAGGAAGGAAAGAGTAATATCATATTCTTGCAGTCTCCTTATTGCTGGCAGCCATGAGAAAGAGCCTCTGGCAAACTTCATGGGAAAGAAAGAAACAGAAATATGCCAAGAAGCAAAAATAAAAAAAATGTTGAATCAGACTTCAGTTCCCAAGGCTTAAGAAACATCAGTGAGGGAGACATCTGTACGGGCCGGGAGCGGTCCGAGGCCCTCGGGGGCGTGCGGCGGGCTGTGGCCAGCAGCTCTGGCATGCGGGTCGGGGAATGCAGGCCGGCGGACTAGAATTAGGCACGGACGCTTAGCGGTTGATTAAAGATTATTTTACTTACACCGTAGATGGTCGCGGTGCAGGCAGGAAAACTTGCTTGAGTTGCAGTTACAGACAGGAAAGAAGAAAAGCGGACAAGAGTTCCTTCCACGCAAACTCTAGCCCAATCGGTTGAAGGCTCTAAAAACGCGAGCCCGTCGTGTCAACCGAAGAAAACAACTCGGAGAAAAGAGCTCTGGATACACTCACAAGAAGTTTGCTAGGCTCCGTGGAACTTGCGCGCAGGGAAGGGGTTCGTCGAGGGATCGTTCAGCGACGGGGAGAGGCCAGAGGTTGATCAGACCCCTGTAGCCTTCTTAAGGTACACGCTGGGTCCGTTAGGCTCCGCAGCGCTTAGAGTTCTTCACGAGACATGAAGTTCTCCTCCTCCAGATGGTTGTGGAGTCCTCTCTTGCTGGGATCTTCTTGGAGTTCTCCAACTTGGGCGGAAACCACTCAAGCCTCTTATACGGCTAGCAAGCCAATCACTAGCTGCCACGTGGGAATAATTTAGAACTGGCCAATAGTGGGACACAAATTTGCATGCGGGTGGCGGGAACTCCTTTGCACCGGGGTTTTCTCTGTGCAACTGAGAAATGCACCCTGCAAAGAAAGCTCCTCGTGGCGGGAAATAATTTAGCAGTGCCGAAGCGCGCGCACACAAAATCACACCCTTGGGTTGTGACAACATCATCTTACATAATGGAGTGGGAATCTCTGTTTACCCACCAACCTTTTCACCAAGCTCTTTGATAACAAACAGAGGTGAACTATCAGGAAGGCATACTGGGGAGAATAGGAAAACATGAAAACTCTTTGGAGATCCAAGCTATAAAGAGACAGTCTAAGTATTCTTAACCAAAATATAAAAAAGACACTACAGAGAAACCAGAAGGAGGTTGGAACTTGGCAGAATCAATAATGCTGCTGGTATATCACTGTTCTGGGCATATTTGCCATCTCTCGATGACAGTAACCTTAGTATCCCACACTGTGTCCCTACAAAGAGGCTAGGCAGAGACCATTTAAAGTGGCCACTGCAGGCAACTAAAGAACAACTGAAAAACAACAAAAGTATCTTCTCTGGTAAAAAATATAAGCTAGGTCTTGCTCAAGTAGTTCTGAATTGATAGAATTTCCCCTTCCCTTGAGGAGGAGTGCCAACTGAGCACTCTTAACTAGCATCAAGGCACAGCTGCTGCATCTTCCTTTATACATGCAGTGAAGGGTTGACCTATGGATCCCCACTGACATGGGACCAGTGGCCATATGCCTTTATACCTTTTTCATCCCAAACTCCCCCCTATATGATCCAAGGTGAGCAGGGGTCATGGATTCTTTCCCACAGCTGAACTTTGCAGAAGTCAGAGAATCTAATGAAAAAATGGGAAGGCTCCATCTCCTTAGCCCTTTCAGATCTCAGCTACGTAACTCAGGAGAAAAATGGAGTCTAAATGACAGGTACTTACTTTCTTCAAAAAGAGGTTCCACCATTCTACGTGTCCTGTCAGCCTTTTAACGTGGCCAGTGTCTGCAGATTTCTGGAAAAGGTTAAAAATGAGATAATGCTACAGGATTCTAAGAAAGAGGATCTGGAAACTCAACCTTGAAACAGATGGTTTCAATCTACTTACTTCCAGACCATAGTGTTCCTCCACCCCCCTTTTTTTCTTTGTTCTTCCCACAATGAGCTCTCATCATAGACATACATTGAACCACACTCCCTTCTTCAACAGAAAGCAGATAAATTCAGATAAATAACTAAACCTTCTAAAATAGCTTTTGTCTCCACACAGGAACTCTGGTGAGACACATGTGATCTCCCTGCTACCAAAACCAGTGCAGTTATTAAAATAAATAGGGGCTAGAGGAGCATATCTCCTTCCTCTCCTGTTGCTTGCTACCAAAAGAACCAATCAAATAGTTCATTTGCCTGGTCATTATTGTTCAGATTGGTCATATGTGCAGATGTTTATTGAAACAGAAAACTTAACTAGTGTGAGCGCAAGGTGCTTGTTTGGCAATACAGTTTATATGGTTAAATGGGTGATAAACAATTAAAGAGCAAAGGCACTTTGGGAATTTTTCAGATTAGTTCATTAAAAAGACATTCTAGTGCTCTTTCCACTGCAGTCAAATGAACTAGTGTTTTGAAATAATGAAGACTTTTTATAACATCCTGTGTAAATTAATCTTTTTTACATTTACCCCTAAAATATCCAAAATGTATATCAAACATAGAGATACATATTTTTATATTTACAGGATGGAATTATAAAACAGGCCTACATTTTTTTTTTTTTTTTTTTTTACACTTGTAATAGGTTTACAGTTGTGTTTGGTTTCCCTCAAACTAAGAAACCAATCCAAGAAATTTGTCATGGTATATGTCCATGGGGATGGTTAGGGCTAAAGTCAGGGCTATCAGGTAATGTGTTCAGGTCTGGACATTTGACTTATTGTACATGCATTGTAATGTCTAACTGTTTGACTGCATCAATATAGTTACACACATTCATATAGTAATGTTCAAAATCATTCGGCCACGTACAGTGTTCCTTCTTTTCTTCTTAAAAAACCCACACACAGTAAACACAGATTATTAGAGATCATACTATTAAGAGAGCGAGAAACAAAACTAGACATGGTTAATAAAGAATTGAAAATCAAATTACATCCCAAAGCACAGCATTTTTAGCAAAGTTTGGCTCTGTAGTAAAACAAAACTACAGCTGTCAAAAATATGGCATTCTAACCCCTTAACAAATTAAAAAATACCATCTGCAGGCAATGCAGTGCAGATAAACAGATGTTGCAGAAGTACAAAGCCCAGAGAAGAGAAAATGGGTTGACAGTTCTAAGGTTAATATGTCTGAAAAGAGATAACATATGCTTCTCTGATGAAGAGAAAGAGAGACTGCAAAATGCAACAATTGCTAATGTTTATAAATAGCTATTGAACCGCTAATGCACAGTAAATACCTGCATTCTTTTTTTTAAGTTTCCTTAAGAACAGTAAGTAGATCAATTAGAGAGGACTACAAGTTCAGCATCTTTCCATGTACCATTAGTTGTTTAGTTTAGCTGGAGAAGGTCCCTACACTATCTTTAATCTGCTTGTGGATTTTTTTCTGTCCAGGAACTCCTCTCATTAAAACTAACTCTTTTGAAATATGCAACATTGGCTAGCTATTCCCACTTACTAATGGTCCTGAATTGATTCTTAATTAGTTGCAGTTTTGGACAGAATCCAATTAAAATAGCTGAGTGCTCCAATAGGAGAGAAGGCATGGGCTAATACGTGCTCTGCTTTGAGCTGCTGAAGCATACATTAAGCTAGCACTAGCAATGGCAGCTAGGCAAAATGCGGCAGGATTCAAATCACACTGTTTTCAGGTTTTGAACAGAAACCTTCATATGGTAATTTATCCTCAAGCTATAAAATATGATCAAGAAAGGTACACAAATACTGTTAGAAAATTACATTCTTCCACTTCTCTCCTAGTCCCTTCTCAAGGAAAAGGCAGGATACTAATTCAGAAGAAGAGCATGAAATCATTTCAATAAATCACTGAATCTTTTCTGTATGATTTTATTTGCTATATATTTTCTAACCCTCTGTTTATGTTCCAAAAAGCCTTTGGGAAGCAAAGACTACATTTTCGAATTTTTCTTCCAAATGACTGAATAGTTGCTATGAGCTGAAACATATTTTTGTTTATGAGGGCAATCAGAGGTCATTGTACAGGTACTGCTTTATGGTTTGAGTTTAATTATAGAAAAGTGGGGTATCAGAAAAGCAAGGTCCTCTAAAGCACTATCTGGAGAGGGTGTCACTGCTGTTAGGTGACAGCGATGTCACGTGAACAGCTTTTGTATTCAGCAGCAATAATTCACTGCCTGCATGTGGGGATTGATCCCAGCTATGGTATCCCCAGAGGAGCCTCAACTAGGAATGGATTCACATATTCTTTGATCTGCAGATTAACATGAGCAGGATCACAAGCCTTTGTCTCTTGTAAACATCTTATGTCCCTAAATTTGTATCCAGCAAAAGGCTGAGTCTTGTGTTTATTTGGGTAATGAATTGCAGTAATTAATGCATGCATTGATTCCTCCACTGACTCTTCCCTAAAGGCCATTTCCATTTTTAATTTATAGAAAATGCATACAATTCCTTTATTCAGAGCACAGCCTGGATTCTGAAACAAAAATAATATGAAAACATAGAAAAAGGAGAGAGATTACAGGACTAAAGTAAGGTGAACCAAAGATGAACTCAATATTGTGCTAAAAAGCAGTTAAATATCAAGAATATATGTTTGTAGCTGCAGGGCCAAATTCAGCCATAGAATAAGGCAGGCACTGATTTTAGTGAAGGTATATCTACATACACCAGGGCTAGGTTTGATTCAAAACATACACATATGTATTTATGTCACATATTACAGCAATGCTTTAGAAGCTGTATTGCTTTCATTCAATACTATCCTGCATTACAAAGACTGCAGCATTTACCAAGCATTCATGAGGGAAAAGATTCAAAAGCTAATCTGCATTTCTGCTGTGAATCGTGATTATCATTAAGTGTCAAAAGTAGCACTGTAAGAGATGCAAACCACAGACAATCCCTACCCTGAAGCCCTGAAGATTTTGCATTCCACACACAAGAGCTTACAGTGTAAAGAATATTGCCCTGGCCTTAAGCAGGACCATTCACAAAGAAAGTGGCATCAGAACAAAGCAACACCAAATGATCTACAAACAAAACAGTAGGTTTTTAAAATGTAAATGTAAAAAAACAAGTAACAGAATTATTTAAAGACTCCCATGATACTGCAGATGATGTGATTTTCCAGACTGGTGAAATGCTTTCTCTATTTCACATCATAGTTCTCTGCATCTATAAAATGTATATATAGTGTGCATAATGTATGTCTATGCGAGTATGGAAAAAATAGCAATGAAAATACACAGCAAGAGAGACAATGCTGTGCTGTGGAATGCAGTCTAATATTTTTCTGAAGTGTACAGGTAATATAAATTAGAAAATACCCTGTGGCATGTATGCGGTGTAAAAGAACACAAAAAGAAAGAATGATTTGGAAGCACACACAAACTAAAGGAATACCTGATTAACCTTTCACTGACTCCTGAGCCACGTGATGCAAAGCTTGCCTTCCTCCTAGAGTGATGGCTTTAGAAGAAGATGTTAAATTTAACCTCTGGCGCAATGATAAATTGACAATAAAAAATTCAATGGCTTGGTAATTACCAATCACTTTGGACATCGGCAACATTTTTCAGTTCTGTCAGTGCTCATTGGCACAAAAGCTTCAGCTGAAATTCTCTCGATCTTCCTCTTTTTAACTTTGTTTTCATGATGCAGATTAAATCTGCCACCCTATTACTGATTCATTTTCCTAATTTTTCATGTCTGCACCATGCCCCAGCTGCACCAGGCTGATAATTGTGGAGCCCAGCCCTGATGATTAACATCAGAAGAATTAATTATGCCTGCCATTAAAATTCCAGGTTGCACATGGTGATCAAGAAAAATTAAGTTTCTCTAGGCCTCTAAATCATTTCACCTTTGAGGAGAATGATAGTGCCTCGACAGCTAAACTGCAGCCTGTGTTCCAGAAAAGGTCTACACCAAACACCCTTTGTGCAATTCACTAAATGCCTCCCGAATTATTCTCACCAGTGTATTCCACTTGCTAAAAGGATTTAGTGTTCAGCAAATAAAAGGGAAATAAAATATCTAGATGATCGCATGATTCCAGTAAAAACCATTATCTTTCTTCTCACTTCCTTTTGAGGATTTTCAAGAAGTATCAGTTTTATTAATTGATAGTTTAAAACATCACACAAGAATAAAATATCTAGCCACAGAAGTTGCTGCACAGAAGAGTGTTAGAGGTAGCTCATTTACTTTTCTAACAGTTATAAACTGAAAAGAAATAATGGTTTTAGTGCTAGGTAAAGGCAATGACATCTCTCAGAAATAAATTGATAATAGAATAAAAACAGATTCCTAAGATCTTTAGGCTAAATAATAATGGGTAAGGAAAAGCCTGTTGACTGACTCATTTCCAAAATGATTGTTGCATGAGAAACTCAAAATGTATTCGGTCTAGCCTAAGGTATGAAATTTACTAGAGCCATAAAGAGTAAGATGATATGCATTTATCATGTTCTTTGCCTACACTATGTTGCGTTTTTAAATTACCATAATCATGTATATTACTGGGATAGTTGTAGAAGACTGCAATGGGGAGTCATATTTTGATGAACGGATGTAAATATCTTCTGCCAAATGGTAAATGTCACTCACAACTACACAAAGAGTATGCATAAACTATGCATCATATCTGCTTCATTTGTTATAGTTAGGCAGCAGTACTACCACAGGAAGACTATTTAGATGCAGATATTCTTGTTAGTTTATTTAGGTAGCAGATTTCTAGAATAAACTTAAGAAAATTGGAGCAAAGAGCATCACTTATAAAATATGCTATATTAAGATAGGAGGACTCTGTGCATTTAGAGATTGATTAACTTCTACTGGAAGTCAGGTGCATGGTGAAATAAGAGAAAGACCCTTAAATTTAAAACTTAAATCCAAGAGCTTAAAATGAACGTCACTGCTATAGCTCAAGGATATTGTATTCTATATAAAATAGGCCATTTAGTACTTGTGATGACTTTATTGCGCTCTTACAAATGACAACTAGTGTAGTTTTTGTGATTAAATGAACACTTATTGTATTTGTAACAGTATTCCAGGAATGCTATAAAATTAACTATGAAGTCATACCTTTAAGCATTTTAAAAACACATCTTAACTGAAAGTATTGAAAGGATCTCCCTACAAGATTTTCAGCTTATTTCAAAAATGCTTTTTCCCAGGGCCCCAAAATGATGAGTTCTGAAGTACCAGGCTTTCCTGGATATCACAGAGGTTTCCCCAGAGTTTAGGAAACACACAGAAGACAATTGACAAAAGGCTTAAGCAACAAGAGGAGAAAAGTTTGAATGGATTAACAAGTCTTTTCCATCTCTAACTGCCATGATCAGTGTAAATCAAAGGTTTCAAAAGGAATATGAGACAGACAACATAAAGTGGTTTTATACACTGCAAAAACAAACTGATGTTTTCAACCTGATCAATTTGTAATGAGTACAGCACATGAATCAACACATGAGATGCTAATAAGCTAATCATACATCACTCATGGAACTAATTTTCAGCACTATCATAGAGAGCAAATAACACAGTTTCTATAAACTAGTAATCACACAAGTATAAAAATGAACTGCAGTGGTCTGTGATATGCATTGAAAACCAACTCCAAACAGAATTTGCTTTTTCCAGAGTCCCAATATATCAGGAAGAAAACATCTATAAAAGAATGCTTTATCTTTCATGCTATTTTTATCTGCAAAGAACTTAACATTTCACAAAATTGGCAAGCTTCAATATCACAAATATTGGGTACAATTCCTTTTGCTTCCAAAGGAAATGACACCAAAGAATGAAGGGCAAAAATTCATCCTAATGGACCAAAATACCAAATCTGCTACACAGACAGCCCTGTACACTAGTATACGTCTTAGGAGAAAGTTGTCTCACCTACTCTGGTTGTGAAGATGCCTTTCATTCATCATGAAAGGAGCCTGAAGGAATGTTCTAGAATTAAGCTTTAGTGTCAACATAGTTGGGGGGGGAAATATATCCATGTTTACATATTCCAAAATAGCCATGGGCCACTATGCATAACTGACTACTCAAAACATTCTTGTTAGCTCACAGATGAATTCAGACTATACAAGAGCACACAAAAGCACTACTACAGATAGTCACAAAAGCATTAAGTTCAAATCTGTTCTAAATCCAAACTTCCATTTTTGGAGGTGTTTGACTTGAAGCTTTGTTCCGGGGATGTAAGGAACAGCCATGATGCTGCAGCCAGGATTCCCGCATAACTGATTACAAAATCAGTTCTGAATCCAGTGTTGTAGTTCATGCCTGTCACTTGTCTACATACAAAAAAGTCAGGCAGAAACAAACAAAAAAAAACGTAAATTGTGGGTGGGTGTATCTGTGCAGACAAAATTATAGACCAATGCAATATAGTTAGTATGAAGATGTAGAGAGCTATAAAACAGCACTGCCAGAGTAGGAATTCCTTCATCCCACTGGACAACAATCACATCCTGTTTGAATCCCTGAAAATCCACTAATACAGGAGCTGGCAACCTTTAACAAGTCACAGGCTGGAACCACCCAGATCTGGCAGCCTGGTGCCTTCAGTGGCACATCAGCAGCAGGGGTCTTTCCCACCATTTCTTTCAGGCCCCTGCTCCCCAGCTGTTGCACACAGGCACAGATCCTAGCAAGTGGGGAGCTGCACTGGGACCAGGTATCTGAAAATTGCATCCATGACGCCACCACTTGTCCCGCTCCCCCTCTCCCCATTCCCCACACTGGGGCTCAGGCGCAGCTGGAACTACCCAGCTCCAGCACAGCTTCCCACTGGCTGGAAGATGCATCCATATGGCAGCTGGGGTGGAGGTGGCGGTTAGGAGGGAGTCAGTAGAAGCAGTGGCAGCACACACATACACATGCACACCTACACATACACAGTTTGCAGATGTCCGGACCTGGCACAGTTCCCCATGGGCTGGAAGCTGCGTCCGCACTGCAGCTGGGGAGAAGTGGGCTGGGAGAAGAAGTGGCGGTACAGATGCAGCTCCCCACTTCCCATCCTGGTCCAAGCACAGACATGGGTATAGGCAAAGCCCTCCAGCATCACAGGCTGGATCCAGTGGCTCTGCAGACTGGATCTGGCTTGCGAGCTACATGTTGCCAACTGTGCACTAATATATCTACTTCTGTAGCATACTACAGCATCTTACCCTTAACAGTGGGCACATCTACATGAGATGCTTAATGCTCAGTAGATTAATTCTACTGCATGTTAGCATGCACAGCAAAAGTCATGCTAATATGCTAATGCGCAGTAGTGTTAGTCTACTCCGCATTGTGTCACACAAAAAGCATGTGATCACGTTAATGCACAGTACAGCAGCCTACTGCACATTAATTTAGTAATTTGATTATACAAGTACTAAAGTTAATGTGCAGTGGGCACTATGCATTAATAAACATGTAAACGCACTCAGTAAGTTACAAAACGGCAGTGAGGGGGCAGAGTACACACGCACCTTTTATATCAACTCTTTTTCAGGATGGTAGAAGAATGCATTTAGGTGCCAAAGTCTACTTATGTACCTAACTAGTGGAACAGAATCTGGCCCCTGGTGCTTTGTTTTGTTTTTAAAAGTCTTAAAGCGGTTTCTGCTACTTTCTTATTTCATGCACCATCTCATTCTAGAAGATATTCCATCAGGTTAGCTTATTTTTTCCATTTCAAATTTTATTCTATCACTCCTAGTGTGACTCCTTTTTGCAATAAAAAGTATTGCTTTCCATTCTTGCTGTTTACATGTGTGCTTTACTGCCAAGAGCAACACACACACATACTCACTTAGCCAGATTCTACATCACTATAAGATTCTGCTACTATGCCTTCTGTCGAGCAGTAGCTTATTCTGCCATTTTTATTTCACTGGGATAACTGGTGGAATATATAACTGGTCAACATGAATAAGGGTTCCAGGATCTTGTCCATAATCTTTATTCAGTGAACAATCCCTCCAACCCTCTATCCTTATAGTGTCTCTTTTCAATTAGTATCTTTTGAAGGAACATTAATTTGCAACACACCAGATGAGATTTCATCTGACCCTTGTTAAGAAGGGGCTGTCACCTCCAAGTTCCCAAATTACACTGACATTTGCCAGGTTGCAAATATATTTAGGTGCACATTTTGTTCACCTTTCAAACAATAATAGTCTCATACGCTATTCTTGCATAGCATACTCTCTTTGACATCATTGTTTTTCATGGCTTTGACTGTCCAGGGAAATACATATTCTTATTCTAGTCAGTCAATAGACATTGCATTTGCTCCAATTAGTAAACAGTATTATTGTATGTCCTCAGGTCTACATCTTTATGTATTCTTCTAGTAGCTGATCTACATATGATAAAGACTCAGTTTTAATTATCAGAAGAAAACATCCTGAAAATCCAAAGTAATTACGCACATAACACAAGCCAGAGCATATCACTCAGTGGGAACATCTACATATGCCTAATGCACTGTGGTTACTGAGAATTAAGTTTAGTACCTGTAATAACCGGTACTAACTAAATGTGCAGTAACCAGTGCTACTACATGCATTTTAAGTGATGTTAATTCTACTTCACATAAAGGCAATAACACAGCTTTTGCTGTGATGCACTAACGCGCAATAGAATTAGTCTACTGTGCATTTAGTGTAGACAGGCCCACTGGGCATGTCCTTAACATAAAGCCTAATAGCTAATGAAAAAAAATTGTTTTAGACCCAGTATAGGTATATGGGTTGGGGTTTGGGTGTATGTGTGAATATGCATCAACACAGGAAAAAAAAGACAGTCTCAGATGCCAAGAGCTTACAATCTAAAGGGTGATGATCCATGACACATTTACTGTGTAGCAAATTGACTTTACTACATTGTAAAATTGCAGCGCACACACAACACACAGCCCTACAACATAGTAAATCTCTCAGACCTCAAGTGAAGTTACCCCTCAAAAAATATGCAGTAACATAAAGTTACTATGTAGAATATGTCATATGTCCACTCCCATAGTAAAAGACAGGAGACAACAGGAGAACATAGACCAGGGATGTCAAACTCACCTTGTGCTGTGCCCCAGGCTGGATCCACACTGTGAGGCTCCTTGCAGCCTGGATCCAGCCCAGGGTACAAGGAAGAAGCAACAATGACCCAGGACATGTAGCGGCAGCTCCACCCCCTGCTTCATGCTGTATGCCACAGTGGGAGCTCTAGCTCTGGGTCCAGCCTGGGTCCAGGCATATGATGGGAACCAGCACCTGGAAAGGTAAAGCTACAGCATGGGTAACAGATGAAGTATCCAGAGGGTGACCAGGGCTGTGTCATCCCTCACTCACCCTCCTGCTACCAATCAAGATGTCCACTGGAGCCCAAAGGCCCCAGATTTTGCAACAAGCCATGCCATTGCCCATGCCCCCCCACAACTTCTGGTGAACCACTGGTAGTCCAGTGGGCCACAGAGAAGAGCTCCATGAGTTAGATCCAGCCTGTGGGCCAGATGTCTGACACCTGTGATGCAAACAGACCAATAGGGAAATTGAGGGAAACAAATGAGACAGTATTGGTCAGCAGGACAGACAGTGGACTCCTAACGCAAGTGGCCTGACACATTGTAAGGTTTTTGTAGGCATCCTAGCAAAGTTTTATGGAGAAAGGAAGGAGACTAATCTGAAGGGGTAATTTTGCAGGTATTTATAGAGAGCTGGTCTGAAGCTCGAAGGGAAGCATGAAAGTTGTATACACATCTTTGTGTGTACAAATTCTCAATGGTGGTGGATGCTTTTAAAACTGATGCTTGTTCTACAATGTATTCATTTGTGTTATCTAGGCATAGAAAGGATAGTCGAATGACCTGGGAAAATCACAGAAATAAAAATAGAAGTAATAGTAGCCATAATGTTGCGAACATGACACAATAGACAAAAATGTTCCCTTGTGTGCATCAAATATGGGTCGTTTTACAAATATAGGCAAGAGTAGAGAAAAGGATTTTTCCTATATTATTGCTAAATAAGACATCAACCCAAGAACCACCTACACTTTCATGTAAGCCCATACTTACATGAATACTAAAACTTACTTTTACAAAGAGAAATTATCAAGGTTTGCAGTCAGCTTTCAAATTTTCAAAGCATCTTGTTAATGCCAGAAGTTGTTCAGGTGCCCAGTAGGGCTGTGTGAAATTTTGCCAGCTGTTTCATTTCTACACTGTTTCGACTCGTTTCAAGCTCAAAGCAGCAAAATCGAAATGAAGGGCTTCGAAGCAGCCTTGAAACAAAATGAGAGCAGTTGAAATACTTCAAAGGTTTCTAAACATTTTGAGTTTTGAAGCTGAAGCTGGACTTGCCTGCAGGGAAACAAAAAGTAAGGAGAGGGAGGGGAAAGAGGCAGGAAGGACTGCTCTGAGACTGACTGTGAATGTTTGGCTGCCTGAGATGCTGCTGGTGCTACTGTGCTGCTTACTAAGTTATTACCTATTGTCATTTAAAGTGGTGGACTGGACTGAGGCTTAGGGGAGGAGGAGACCTCATTGGGGCACACTACCATGTTGTGTAGAGGCCCCAGTGCCAGTGAGGGCACACATTAACCTACACACACACAGTCACACATGTCACGAGTTTTGCTTGTCAGCAGCTTGAGGTGCAGTGTCCCAGAAACCCCTACACTTATCTCCTTGAAACCTGGCAGGCTTCATGGCCTCAGCAGGGGCTACCATGCCTGCAGTTTTCACCCTGCTGTGCTTTAACACACACACGTGACACAAGTTTTGCTTGTCAGCAGCTTGAGGTGCAGTTTCCCAAAAACTCCTGCACCCTATCTCCTTGAAACATGGCAGACTTCATGGCCTCAGAAGGGGCTACTGTCCCTGCTGTTTTCATCCAAATATGCCACAAAATGACAAAGTTCTAGACAGTTTTGTGCTTTCCCAGTATAGCCTATGAGCGAAACATCGAAACAGCATCGAAACAGCAAAAGTTTCAACAAAACGAAATGGAACAGTGCTTTCAAAATGAAACAAAACTCAAAATGAAACACTTTCCCATCAAAACAGTGAAATGGAAGTCGAAACGAAGTGGTGCTGTTTCACACCGCTCTGGTGCCCAGCCTTTTTGGCTAGGGTCAGACATTCAAAAAGCCTCAGACTGAATTGATTCAATCTTTACAGGTTAGTCTAACCTGGAAAAAATGAACTGGTTTACAAGTGAATAGATATTCCCTTTTCATTTTGGAAATCCACAGACAAATGCCTGCAGTGGCTCAGACCAGAAGCCCAGGGGCACTAGAGCAGCCCTCCCTTCCCTTTCACAGGGACGCTGAACTGAAGGGGGGGGGCGGTGTGGCCCAAGCCCCAGAAAACCTAAGTAAGACTGAGGAGGGGTTTAAACCCCCACTTTGGCCTGTGGGGTTCAGAGGGTGGAGGAAGAGGGAACGTGGCCAGACCCCTGTGATTGGGGGGGATGGGGAGGAGAAGGAGGTGGAAGAGGAAGAGGGGGGAAGAGCTCTACCCATCCCAGCAGCTCCCTTACTGCCAGGAGCAATCTGGGCACAAAGCACTGCCCAGTCCCAGAGGGGGACTCTTCCCCACTCTGTTAGGTGCTGGGGAGGACTCTTCCCCTTCCTCCTCCTCCTCCCCACCTCCTGCTGCCATGGGGTGGGGAGGGGAGAGGCTCTGTGCAGGTCTGCCTGGCCCAGCCTGGCCTGGCCCAGCCTCAGTGCAGAGAGTGGCTGTCACTGAGCTACAGCCCCTGGGGGTGGTCCCACCCCCACAGCCCAGCACAGCCCAGCTCAGCCCTGGCCAAGGCAGCTGCGTGGGGTGGGACCATCCCCAGGGGCTGCAGCTTAATGACATCCTCTCCTTGTACCCAGGCTGGGCTGGGCTGGGCAGCTCTGCACAAAGCCCACCCTCCCTGCCCTGCAGCGGCGGGAGGTGGGGGAGGAGGAGGGAGAAGAGTCACCCCACCAGTCCCATTGTGGGGGGCGAGGGGGAGGAGGAGGAAGTGTCCCCCCCAACACTGAAAAGAGCCCCGCCGCTCCACAGGGCTGGGCCCCCGCTGGGACCGGGCAGCCCTGCACAGAGTCCCCCTCCCCACCCTGCAGCAGGGAGAAGGAGGGGCTGCTCCACCCCAGCTGCAGTCCCCTGGTGGGAGGCAGGGAATTAACCCCCTCCATGTCCCCTTAGCCTTAATTGAGCCATGCTAGAACAGCTGTGGTCCCTGCCAGTGAAACAGAGAAGGGAGTGGGGAAATAAAACCTCTCCTGGGCAGTCAAACAAAGGCTGTCCTTCCCCATCCCCTCGCTGCTCCAGCAGCAGGACATGGGCAGACACCATCCCAGCATGGCCCCATTAAGGTGAAGGGGTAGGGAGGGTTTAATTCCCACCTCTGTCCCTTCTGTCCCCGGGGACTGCAGCCAGGGTCTGGCAGCCCCAGCCACCCGCTCTGCCTCTGCCATTCCCCAGCAGATAGGCAGACCCCAGGCTGCAGTGGTGGGTACGGGAAGGAGAGAAGAATGAATCCCCTCCCTGCCCACTTTGCTTTAACAGGGCCATGCCAGTCGGTGTCTCACCATGTCCCTGCCCCCGATCAGGCTACAGAGTACAGGGGTGGAGCCAGCCCTGCTTCACTGGAGAGCCACTGAAGAGCCCAGCCCAAAGAGCATGCTGGGATGCTGGGAGACTTGAGTTTAACTTAAACCAGGAAGGGGTCTGGGGCAGACATTGCATAAACCGGTTTGAGCTCAATCAGTTAAGTCTGATACTACATCCAACCAGGTTTATCTCAAACTGTTTTCAGCCATTTTGAAACTAGTTTATGTACACTGAACTTATGTTCTGTTACATGGTTAAACACATTTCTGATCACTTAAATTGGTTTGTGTGTAATGTCTGTCCCTAGCCTTTGAAAGCATTACTCTAAGCTTAGGCCTGAGGTACAATTATAGAACATTACAATTTTACAATGCTATCATTTCACAATGCTACAATAATACTGTTTTATGGGTTGCTGTGACAGGGAAGCCAGTGCTTTTTGTGTCCTATTCTCTATTTCCTCTTCTAAAGAAAGAGCTTCAGGCATGGCTTGTTGCTGTTGTTCCATACCACAGCCTGCAATATGTCCTGTTAGCCATGATGCTAGCTGTGGACTACCTGACCTGACCCATCTCTGAATATATTTACACCATAAATCTCCACTCACTTCAGCCGGGGTGTAAAAAATGAAATAGTGTCAGAATTTGGTCTAAGGAATTTACCTCCTACCAACAAAAATACAGAATGACCCATATAGACAACTTGAGTTCTACATTAAAGGAATCTTTTTCACACACTCTCACTATAATGTGACTTTCACTGCATCTACTGATGTTATATTATTGTTGTTGTTCTTGCTGTTTAAACTACATGATATAAATAGTACTACTTCATATACTACTAAATGTATACTACTATATATATATATAGGTAGCATAATACAGATTTTGTACCTGGATATATTATAAAACTAGGATTCGTTCAACATGTTCCAATAGCAGGATAACACAATAGTGCTATGTTCTAAAGGTTTTGCTGGTATGTGTTTAGGATGGCTACATCTACTCATGGGATCGTAAGTTCATAAGGAAGTAGGGCTAAAAAGGACCTCATGAGATCAATTAGTCCAACCCCCTGCTCAAGGCAAGATCACCCTTGACAAAAACCATCCAAGTCAAGCATCTATCTAACCTGTTCCTGAAAATTTCCAAGGATGGAAATTCTACAGGGATAGGAGCTCGTTCCAATGCTTGATCATTCTCATTGTCATAAATTTCTCCCTAATCTGCAACCTAAATTTCCCTGTTTGCTCCTAGTTCTCCCCCTAGAGTCACAAAGAAAAGTCTGTCTCCATCCTCTTCATAATTACCCTTTGGGTATTTGAAGGCTGCTAAAATGATTCAGATTTGACTCATAAAGCCAGTACAGTTGGCTTGTGAGTAGAATAGATATAAAGGATTTTGTGATGGTCCAGGTGCAGGGATTTCTCATGTCAGTCACAATGAAGAAATGTATTTCTTTGCTGCTCTCATCAGTGTCCTGAAAAAATATTATTCTTTGCAATTCTGTAGTACATCTCTCAGAATAGAATAGCCTGCAGTCTGTTTGTTTTTATCAAAATATATGTCAAAAGATTTTATATGCATTTTATCAACATATTTTAAGGTGTGGAACATCCTTGTGATGGGGGGCCATAATGCAGCCGGTCTAATTACTGGCCTGCCCACCTGCCTAGGGCAGTTCACCCACCTGCCTCGCCTTTGATGTAACTTAATAGTAGTTGTTGATGTGACGGGCTGGCTGGCAGTGACCTAGCCCAGGGGTTTTGAAAGGGCAAAACATGATTGGAGGACTTGGGATTCCCTTTCCTCACCAATCTGGTAATGATTTGGCCCAGGGGTTTTGAAGGGGTAAAAGATGATTGGAGGACTTGGGATTCCCGTTCCTCACCAATCAGACCCCAAAGACTTGCCCTTCATGTCCCCTGATTGGCCCCTTGGGTCACCTGGAGGGGGATAAAAGGGGCAGCACGGCTGACTCAGGGGAGACTGGTGAGGGACTATGAGGAAGGAGCTTCAAAGAGCTGGCAAGGGCTGAGCCAGCGGGGCGGAAGCAGTTGCCCCAGAAGAGCCTGAAGGAGCAGGACCTGCAGGCAGCAGTTGGACCCTCAGCAGCACAGCGTGTGGCTGGCAGGAGAGGCTCCCCGCTGGGCTCCAGGATCCCCTACGAGAGGCTGTGGCCGGCAGGAGAGGCTTCCCGCTTCAGCAAGGATCTGAGCAGTGACCTGAGGGGGTTCCCAGCTTGGCTTCCAGCTCCTCCAATCAGAGACCAGGCAGCTTGACGTGAGGCCGGGGCTCCAGGAAGGTCAAGACCCCTAGCAGTTTGAAGCAGTGCCAGCACTGGTGGCTGTGTGGCAGCGTTCCTGCCTACCACATGGGAGATCCAAGTCCAAGTCCCAGCTTTGGTGACTTGGGGTGAGTGAACTAACAAGGAGAAATTCCTCTTGCAGTGGAAAGGGGCCATTGTGTTTTCTCCCTTTCCAGGTACCTAGGCCCTAGATTTCTTTTTCCTTTGACATTTTGTATTTTGTGCCTTTTTATTTCCCCAACCAGTATTGTTTACTCTGCTGTTTGCGTTTTTATATTTTGTTAACCCTGTCTTTTGTCAATGATTGTAAGTGTCTAACCTTTGTTGAATCCTGCCCCCTTGGGGCATTGTAGTGTCCACTATACCCCCTGGTTTATGCCTGTTATGTTCCCAGTACTGTTCCCTCATTAAAAGGTATATGGTTAAGTCCCCAGTGGTGGTCTGGCTCTGCTCTATAGGGGGAGGAGAGTCCCTACACCTCAAACAGCACTTGTGCACCTGCGTTGATCCCTTCAATTGGAGAGGGGGTACCTTTTGGAGTACCGCCCGGGTTACATTTATAAGGCGGGAGGCTGCCCATTTACTGCTCAATGCCAAGGGCATAATACATGGCTCCAAACCTTCCCTTATACCGTGTCCCATGCCTCACAGATGGCATCACTATATGACTCTGGCCCCACAATGGACTTCCTTCTCTGCCCAACTGGCATTAGGACCCCACTTGGATCCCTCCTTCCCGCCTAGTCTAATCTGCCCTCATTCTGGCCTGCAAAGCTCCCTAATCCCTTCTCCCTCTTGGCAGTGGCTTCCTCTAAGACCTTTGGCCACACAGGTCCTGGCTTTGCCCCTAGGCCAGTAGAAACTCCAGGCCTCTGGCTCTGGCTGTCCCTCGTGGTGGGCACTCTGGCCATTCAACCATTCTGGTCCTGGCCCCAGCATTGACCAGTTGAGGGTTTTTCTAGTTAGGTCATTGAGCCGGTCACCCTCTCTCTCACATATGGGTCTGCCTTCTTGGGCCCCTCCAAACCCAGCTCACACTCAATCACCAAAGCCAGCCTATGTGCAGTCCTTCAGGCCCACCCATATGGACCCTACTCTATGCAGCCATCTCACTTGAGCCTACTGCTTTCTCACACACCCTCTTACTGGGCCCAGCTCTCAGCCTTATGCCCCTTGGGTCTCAGGCCTGATGACATGCCTGGACCCCTCGCCTGTCCTCTCCGCAGGGTAACCCACCAGGTCACGAGGGCTGAAGCTGTACAGCATCCCATACTCATCTTTCACTACAGAAGCAGTGGTGTGGCATTTCCTGGGACCACCCCACCACAGGCAGCCCCACCACACCATCCAACCCTAACAGGGTGTAGTTTTAAATCATTCCCCAGGACCAGGAACCTCCTCCATCCCCATAGTTCCTACCTTTAACCTCCTGGTGTTCGGGGACCAGCAGCTCCAGCTGGCAATGTTATCCCTCTGGCTCCCTGCAGCAATTGCCTGCTTATCTCTGAGGGCCTGGGTTTATACTGAGGCTGCCAAGCCCCATCCTCCAATCCACAAGCCCACTTGCAGTCATGTGACCACATCATTAAGCTGCACCTGCTGGCTGCTCCACAGTCTATTCAAGCCTCTTAAAGTGCCAGGCATCAAAGATGCCTTGCCCCATTCCCATAAAATATGTGTATGTGTTGATCTACTCTATAAAATCAAATCCTCTTCAAGAGAGATAGGATTCTGATACAGTAAGTTTAACTATTATAAATGTGACTTTGTTCTAGCGCTGTTTTACTGATTCACTATGATCATAAAGAAGAGAGGCTCATTCTGCAAAACTGCTTACATAAAATCTTATCCCATTTACTAATCCTAGTGGGAAGATTCACATGAACAAAGGATTGCAAGACTATTCCCATAAAAGTTTAAGTTTCAGGTCTCTAAAGAAAAGTTGGTTTGTAGCGTAGCAGTAACACAACTGATTAACTCTTATTTTAGCAACAGTCACACTGAGGATAACTGATACAGCAAAGAATTCACAATCATTTTTACAGGAATAATACTTAGAATAGCAACTCGCCTTATTAACAATATTGCTTAAAAAAATCAAAGAACTCATGGGAAGTAGTGATTAATAATGTTCTAGTTTGTTACACTCTCAGTTGATGAGGACCTGCTAGCTAGGTCAATATTTCATCCCTGGTGATTTCCCTTTTTACATGCAGCTAATCCATGCTCCAGGTCTGGAGAACAGGCCACTAGTTTTAAACAGTCTCTAATTCTTTTCATTTTACAATGTCATCTGTGCTTCACTTAAAAAATATCTTAATTCTGAAACAATAATAGTGTCCTCCATGGGCCATAAAATAATGGAACAGAACAAACTGCTGGCAATTTAATATTTGGTGGTGTTTTAAATCAATATAATTTTTTTAAAAATCCTGCCAGCCAGTATCAGAGGAGGGGCTTTCTGCTGAGAAGAAAACCAGAAGAGCAGCCATGCAAAACTTGGCCTCATCTGATCTTCCAGAAAGGGTTTCTGTAACTTTTTCATATATCAGTTCTTTCTTCAAACAGTAAGAGTTGAAAATGCTATTCCTGATCAGAATCAGACTAGAATTCAGACTGTCTGCAATGCTCATACATTCTGCACTTGCCAGTCTGATTCTCAAGGGATTAATGGAGAAAAAGGAGATCTTTTTATGGCAATTTCCCCTCTTCATTCTGTAGTCAGGATAACCACTGGCCACCAAAGGTCAGGAGAGAAATAAGAGACGATCAGCTACTAAGGCCTGCCAAAAGACAAAGATAAATTGATATGTATGTGGGAAGCTGGACTGAAGGGAGAATTAAAAAATATATATCCCCAGTGTTCTGGCAGTAGTGACAGAAGACAGGCAATGACACACCCCACTTCCACATGTCAAATCTGTTTCCATATATTAACTGGAAGCATTGGAGGAATGTAATGTGACATCTCTTCAAGAATCAGGCCCCATATCTGTATGTATTTCTCTACCAGACACTGTTATCCCTGTTTCACTAGCTCAGAGATACAGTTCTATTGAGAGTCTTAACTGGGACTAATGAATACAGCTGAAAAGTGTTGGGAATTAAGCGATCTGTATGTTGACCACCACTTTAACAACGTGTATGCAGGCCTCCCAAGCTGAGAAACAGGGCAGGAAATGTCACAAGGGAAGTCTTACCATGATGTTTCCAGCACATCAGGATTTTAGTTAGGTCAAAAATTCCAAACAGATAAATTTCCTCAGTGCATTGTGTCATTTTGAGTTTCAGTGCCTTTTGAAACTGAAATTGTAGATGCATACAACAGATTTTAAAAAGTTGTTAAAATGCGTTTGAAATGGTTTATTTTAAAGTCAATGGTGTGCAGGATTTGAATCAGTTTTTATTTAATCTAAACTGCTCTGTCCATCAGCATCTGATATCTTACTGGAACTGAGTCAGATAAAGTGTGCCATTAGTCCATTCTGTTAAGATATTTGGCTCAGGGTCCACAACTGGAATTTAGTTTTATCCATATGGGAAGAAATCCAAATGATAAAGAACCTGTATATTGAACAGAGTAGCAACATTTCATTCATGCAGAGCAGGAAAATTTAGTTCCTGTGGGTTGTGTTACTGGGAGCTCCTTAAATCAAGGCACTGAAACTCAATATTGAGATACATAAAATATAAGCAGTATTGATCATGTCTGCTATGAATGGGTACTCTAACAGGACCTAATCCTGTAAGGTGCTCATTACCTTCAACTCCCACTCAAGTTAATAGGACTTGAGGGTCATCCACACTTTTCAGGATTAGCCCCTAAACTCCCAATGTCTTGTTCCAGCACACACTGGGCTTAGTATAAAACCTGGAAGCATTCTCTGGAGAAATCTCTTCTTCAGTTGCTTTAAAATCCTACTTGGAGCCTGAGGAGGGCTATCTGGAATAAATCATAGGATATCCTTTCATTGGAAGAGGTCATCCCTTTGGTATGGGCTCCAGGGATGAGATTAAATAACTTCTGGTTTAAAGGTGAATGCTTTTTTATCTAGTGCCATACTAGTAATCAGTTCTTACTTGGATAACTTTGCTTTATATCAATAAATTTGAGTGACTTTTTCTTCTGTGGGGCGACAGTAAATAAATGCAAAAGAAGCAGCCAGTGGGGGTTGAAGGAACACACCAAGGTTACACATAGGTACTCATATTTACAATCAAGCTTTATTTTCATGAGAAGTTTCTACAGCACAGACAGATACAGCAACTAAAGTACAACAGAGCTTGCTATCAAGCGAAACCCTTCTTGGCCTGTTCCTGTAAATTTTTCACAGTGACGTGTTTTATTGCCCAGGAGACACCACATGATGGCTATTTACTTAATGACTTGGGAAGACCAGCCAAACAGTGTCTCCAGTACAGCATGTTAGTTCCCTGCTTGCAGATTTACAACTGAGCACCATTTTGGCATTCAGTCTGAGTGTTAAAAGTGTTAGGGGCCCATTTCACCACGTGAAGTATAACAGCCTTGTCTGCCTCTACATCACCAAGATCCCCTGAACGACACAGAACAGAAGTGCCGTCTGTTTGGAGACATGTATGTGCTGCCCTTCAAGCCACTGATTAATATTTGGCATATTTTGGTAGCAAACCTCTATGTCAAATTCAGTGTTTTCTCTCTCCTGCCTTTCCCTTCTTTGCTCCTGCCTAATTTTAGAGACAGACAGCTGTAATATGCAATAGAAACATAACTCTTTACACTGAGAATGTCATCACTTAAGAATACAAGAGAGTGGTATGTGTCATGTATGTCTGCAAAATGCAACTGCTGTCTGTTATAGTCTGTAGCAACTTTTAAATCTGTCATCACAACATGAATTTCATATTAAGCTCCTTCCCAGTGCTTTAGCCAGGAAGTAAGTGGGAGAACATACTGTATCATTTATGGGCACCCTGGTGCTGGGTCAACCATGACATCACTCTCCACTCCACTGAGCTGTAATGAGGTGAAAAGGCAGATTTAGAACAACATAGCACTTTATTTATTAGGAAAATGTAAGTGTACATATATTTCAATTTATGATAAAACCAAAAACAAAGGTTGTGGATTATAGCACTCCTTACACCGCAAAGTAAGGAGGGAGCAAGGGGAGTCCTTTTGCAGTTGGTGAAAGATTTAACGCACATAAAATATGGAAGACTGAAGGGCTTGGGGAGGCTAAAATCCTGTACTGACAACCAAACTAATTAGAGATGGTGCACAGCACGTTTTGCTCTAGTCAAATTGTGCTGTGCACCTTGATCTGCAGGATGGAGCTGAAGTAAGAGGCTAAGTCAGTCTATGTACTAAAATGTTGAAAATTAAATGGAACTGAGGCTCTGAGAAGAGCTGAACTGAAACAATCCACAGAGATCTGGGGCTCACAGCAGCTTTGATTATGGAAAGCACTTCAGTACCCCGCACTGCTTTTCTGACTCTGGTGAGCAAGGCAGCTCGTAGCATCCTTCTGAGTTAATCTTAAGATCAGGAAGAACTTTTATACTTAAAAGTATTTCTATTACCTAGTGCTGAAAGTGGGAAGAAAGAGATACAGGAAAACAAGTAACACTAACACATTTGAAATGGGAGTAAATCAAAGAGGTATAACACTTGATCTTAGCTTAAGAGGCCAAGAAGCTATGTAGCAGTGAACAACAGGCCCATTTAGATTCTGCAGTTAACTGCTCTCATTCTTCTCTTCCAATTACTTTCTTTAGTGCTCTATTTCACTTTTAAGCTTGGCATCATTATTTTTCATGCTTAAAGTGAAACAGTAAAAAATATTTAATTTTTATTGCAAGAGGGGTGAGGCATTCAGCTTCTGCTAGAAAACACAGCCAGAGCTCCACTCCTATTTGTTTTACTTTGAATCTTCCCTTACCTCTGAAATCCATCCTAGTGCAAACTTATTTCTCTAATTCATTAATCTTGCTAGTAAACATTTCAGTTTGCTTTTGACTGGGACACATGACATCCACCGAGGAACACTTAAAAACCACTGCATTTCTGCTCTGTAAACACTTTAGAACACAGATCACCTTTTTGCTCTGTTTCAACAGGGCCTAGAACAATGGCATCCTGGCCCCACCTGGAATTTTTTGGCATTACTGCAGTACAGCAACAACAACAGCAACTTTCTAAATGTGTAAATAAATGTATATTTAAGTAACTACAGAAACGCCTTTAAGTTTTACAAAGAAAATTGAAAGATTTAGTAGTAGCAGTAGTATTGTTGTTATCAATATTATTGTGGTTGTTATTTAAGAGGTAATAAGCTGCCCCTTTAACATACCTGAATAAGATGTTCCTTTAATATACTTCATCCCAAAATTTAGGCATGGATAGAACTGAAGACTGCCATTAGCCAGATCGTTCATGGTTATAACCTTGCTAGGTCTTGCAAACTTCATAAACCTATCAAAGATCTGATCAGTATTTGGCAGGGTAACTTCCAAGTAAAATCTTGTTCAGTGACTGTTGTTATTCCCTTTGAGGTGGGCACTCCTTTCTCTGAGTCAATGTTAACCCAATGTCTCAGTATGGTGCTAACATACAATTTACAGATGAAACATAAAACCACAGTCCACACCACTGGTAGCAGATGCCTCAACATTTTTCTCAGGGAAAGAAGTGCTAGTCTTGGCCATAACTGGTTACATTATGGGCAGTGGAATATTCCTAGCAACATTTTTCTTCTATGAGTTTTCATGTGTATTACTAATAAATATTTTGTAAAATAACATAGAAATATTTTAAAAGTTAATCTTTAAAAGCTAGTGGTAAAGTTGAAAAAGTGACAATATTAGGTGGAACTGTTAATTTTGCAAACATACTTTCCAAAAATATCTATTATGCAGAAAAAGCTATTGAGTTCATTCCAACCCCTTCATTTCCAGTTATGCCCTATAAAATGCATTCCCTCTCTGAACTCCATTCTGCTTGCCTGTCTACACAGGCAACTGGTAGGGGGGCATGGGGTGGCACACGTCCCACCTGAGATTGGCCCCTGACTCAACACTGCTCAGGATTGGGCAGTTTTCTGCCGTGCAGGGCAGTAGCATGTGGGGGCGGGCACTAAGCCATGGCATAGAAGTATAGGAGAGGATATGGGGCTTTTGGCCCGCCCCAGGACCACCTCTGGGCCCGCCCACAAATTGTGCCCCCCAACTCCAACTCAGGAAGCACCAATCACCTCTGCCTGCCTAACAATCAGCCTAGGATTTTGCAACTTCTACTCACTATGAGTAGTACTGTACATATTAAATGAAAGCTCCAATTGAAAAAAACTAGGCTAAATTGTGAAACAAGTGACTCTTCCGCCTGAGTAAAGGGCTAGGTCCAGACCTAGGTGGTTAGCAAGTGTTTTTTTCTCCCCTTTTCTGTATTCTTTTTGTTAATGCTGGAAAAAGTATTCCTACGTATTTGCCTCTCTCTACCTTCCTTCTAATGTAATGTAATCAGAAGTACTCTCTATAAACCCATTTGCTTTAAAAGGAACCACAGTTCTTAATCTTGGTCTTTCTTAATCACTGCATTTTTACAGGTTTCTGAAATGGTTTTGCATACCTAGGCATGTGTGTGTGTTATGAACATATCCAGTACTATTTCTCAGAAAACAACATTGGAGAGCCTATTTGTTATTTTTAATTACTTCAACTTGGTACGCCATTCTTTTTACTTCTACTGCATATGTTACGTGTCTAAAGTTCAGCATGGACCTGTAATAAATGCTATACTCTGTCTCAAACTGTGGTGGAAGACACCTCATAATCACACAACATGGGCCAAACTAATTCCTTGTTTATTTCCTTACATATGGACTTAAATTAAATTAACTCAGGTGCAAGCTTTGCTTTCTATCGGAATTTCTCATTAAGTTGCTCGCCATTGGCATCTGTCCTTTCTTATACCTTATAGCCCTTTCTTATTCAATAATAGCCTTACCATATGCTCTGGGCACCTCTACTGAATTTACTTTTCATCTTGAGATTCCTGAAATGTTAATCAACCATTTTCTTGCTTAATTTGCCATATGCCCTTTGATAGCAATATTTTATTTTCTCTTGTCTCCTGACTTTAAGTTACCCATTTTTGGCACCAACTCTCTTTTCAAAAGTTTATGCTCCATGACAGTCTAATTTTTGTTCTTTTCCTCACATTAAGGAGGAAACGTTAGTGTGTCCAAATGTGGCCAAATATGATCACTTCCCTAAACTTCTTACCTACAAAGCTAATTCCCCTGCATCATCTATAATATTGCAGTTTGGCTTTCAGGTATGACACTTTTTCTCAAAGGTGCTCACCCAGCTCACACCGCATGGCACCTCTGCACATTTCTAGCTACATTTTGAACTGTTCACAAATCACAGGATTCCCTTTCCATTTTAATTCCCTAATCTTTCATAGTCACAGTCCTTTATAACGTGAAAAGCTGAAAAGGGAAGAAAGAGACAATGAAACACAATGCAAAGACGGCCAATCAGTCAGAAAACCCCCACCCTATCCACACACAATCAGCACCAGCTGTAGTCCAATTAAACTTAATCTAGTCACATGCTCATGTGTTCCTCCGAAATTAGAGGAAATCAATTCAAATGCTAATGAGAAAACCCATAATTTATTATCTGCTGAGGAATGCATGTTACATTAATTTTAACTGTAAACAATTATTTTTATTGCAAGATTAATTACCCCATCTTACACAACTTCCTTTTTTCATATTTTTAAAAGGAATTAGTTTTCTGTTGCCGTTTTGTTGGTCTGTCATAGTATTTTAAGCCTGAAAAAAGTATAATTAATTTAGGAATATTGCAAATATTGTTTTCTATTCTTCTGTTAAAGGAAAATGGGATAAATGCATGGTGCAAAACATTGAGAGATTTAGCTGAAACTTTTGGCCAGAATGAAGGGCCCAGAGCTGAATGAATAAGGGATCTTTTGGTGTGGTTGCTGAACCAAAATGCCTAGGAAAAAAAAGTGCAGGTCAAAATGAGAAAGAGAGATTTTCCAGATTTGGGGCTGAAACAATGAAGCCAAAAAATATTTTTAGGTCTACAGAAAGTGTTCCACTCAACCCAAAATGCAATAATTTGTTTCATTTTCAAATTATTCACCTTGATTTATTTTTAAATTTATTTTTTTTAAAAACAGGTCAACTTTTAAATATGAAATGCTGTTTCAAAATATAAAGTTAAAAAGTTTAATTTAGAAAATATCAAAACAAAACCTGTCAGCATTTCAGGAATGAAACATTTTGTTTCATATACTGAAAGCAATTTGAGCAAGACAATCCCTATCTAGTGGCTATTAGAGCTGAAGAAAGAAAAGAAACCTATATATTTTCTTCAAAACATGTCAAGATAATTGAACATTTCCATTTTATTTGAGGTTTGTTGTGGGAATAGGGATGATGGGAACAAAAAACTAAAACCATGTTTTAGTTTTCATTTTTTCCATTCAGCAAACATTTTCAATGTGGTTGAAAAGCCATTTTTCACTGAAAAAAAATGAAAAATTTCAGTGACAACATTTCAACTAGGCCTCTTGGATATTTTTCAGGGGAAAGGCATTAACATATTCCTAGCAAGAAGGCTTGACATACTTAGAAAAGCAGAGTTAAATCCTATTTCACCTCTACATGCCTTAGGTACTTAGGTACTTAGATAGCCATGTAAGCTTATGCTACTTAACACACAGTTTGGGAACCTGCATAACCCACTCTTCCCTATTGAGCATGCTCTGTAGGGTGAACTCTGGCTGCATAGGTGCCTGGGCAAAATAGAATCCCTGCGGACTTAATGTCAGGTATATCCTAAAATCTTAGTGACAGAAAAACTGCAGGAGAAGCCCACTCACCCTTTAGCCTACCGGTTAGGAAATATGGGAAGCAGAAGGTGCAAGTTCAAACCCCCTTTTAGTGAGCTTAGTACTTGGATCTCCTACTCCTGAGCAACTGTTCTAACCACTAGGCTATTGGGCTAAAAGGTAAGAGCCATCCTCCTCATCCATTTTGTTACCAACAGGTATGTGTACACAGCAATCCTATTCCACAACAGGTGAAAAAAAGAATCTAAATTGCATGTACGTGCCAAAAAATTACTGTTACACAACTGCGTAAGTGCCATCTAGTCAGGTGAAGGGTGAAAATAGGATTTAGCCCATAGTGACTGCCTAAGGGAAAGTGCTGAGGTGCTCAATTCCTTTTTCAGAGCATAAGGGTATGTAATTTGGCTCAAGACAGTGCAGTGCAAAGTTACCCCATAGTACTGCATGTGCCAGCTCCAAAACCAGAAGTAAGTACTGTTACTAATCCCTGGCTATGTGACTGAAACTTTTTAAATAGAAGACTAATGTATAACAATGGGCAAATAACAAATAAATAAGAATCAGCAAAGACCCTTGTTTGTCCACATATACCCTTGTGTGAATGCAAATACAAGGGCTGATGCAAGTAATACCCTATCTTCAACACTTGTGCAAATAAACCACCCTAGTATGAATGCAGTTGAAAAAGGGGTGTTAATATACTGAACTGAACAAATGTTTGGAAGATGAACAAATATTCCCAAATTCTCTGTTTGCAGCGTTTAATCATCTCTTATACACTTGAAAGAGAACTGAGGATTGTTTTCAAATAGCAAGCTATTACATGCTTAAAGGGAAATATCTTAGTGAAAAATGCCTGAATTATTTAATGTTTGTTTCAATTATTTAATTTAATAATAATTTGGAAGCTATAAACATGTAAAATGCCCCTTGTCTGTAATATCTATGTAGAGAAAATAGTTACATTGTTAGAATCTGCCACAAAAGATTAGCATTAACTAACACTGTAAAGTCTTATCCATACCATAAAGCTAACATGGGCACAAGGTAATGTTTGAGGAATTGCTGAACCCTGTGGCTTAACAGAAACCATGGTTCAGCAACTACCTGAATTATTCTCTGCATGCTCTGAAACACCTCTCATCTTCTGAGCACAGTTGAACATGGCCATGGTATTTGTTGCATTTGTGAAGAGAACCCAAAGCATTGTAGGAGCAAGTTCATCATGAGGCATATGGCTAAACTCTGTAAACCTTGGTGCAAAGTAACTAAATAAATAAATGGAGCAAAGTTGCCATATACTAGGGCTGTGCAAAGCTTCAGTCCCTGATTCGATTTGGCAGAGATTCGGTCCAATTCAGTGGCCGAATCTCCAAATCCGAATCAAATCATGAGACCCTTTAATCTCTCTGAATTGAATTGGAACCCTCCGAATCAATTCAGAGAGATTTGGAAAGCTTCGAAGATTCGGACATAGACACAGCTTTAAATGTTTTTCTATATACATCAAGGTACCAAGTGGCTTGTGAATGCTGTGATCCTGGGGCAGATGGAGTGTCCCACAGAAGCACGGGGGACTCCCCAGCATACTCGGCAGCAGACCCGGAAGTAGACTAGAAGCACTTCTGGCCCACTTCTGGTCCACTTCTGGGTCTACCAGGGAGTACACTGGGGGGCCCCTCCATGCCCCCTGGCTCAGCAACTGGTGCCTTCTAAGTCTAGGGGGACACCTGGGGTCCCCCCCATGGCTGATTGCTGAGCCAGAGGGGTTCCGGGGGAGGGGGGGAGCATGCTCCCCAGTGGACCTGGAAGTGGACTGGAAGTACTTCCAGTCCACTTCCAGGTCCACCGAGGAGCATGCTCCCCCCCTGCCCCCGCACCCCTCTGGCTCAGCAATCAGCCATGGGGGGGACCCTTCCGGGTCGCTGCCAAGCACGCAGGGGGCCCCCCTGCGCTCCCGGGGGATGCTCCATCTGCCCTAGCATGTACACTTCCGGGTTGGCTGCCGAGCACACAGGGGGCCCCCCTGCGCTCCTGTGGGATGTTCCATCTGCCCCAGCATCACAGTGTTCATGAGCCATGCCTGGTACCTTGAGGTATATAGAAAAAACATTTAAAGCTATGTCTGTGGCTGAATCACTGATTCTCCGAATCAGCATTGAATCTTCAGATTCAGATTTGGCCTCATTGAATCAGGGACAGTGATCTATATCAACGAATCGAATCAGTGTCCCCGATTCGGGCCGAATTCAAATCTGAATTGAATACAGTCCATTTCACACACCCCTAGCATATACCACACATATAATAGGAAATACTGTTTAGCTTGAATTCTCGTCTTCGTTAGGCAGCAGGATGTCTCTTTCAGTTCTTAATACTTCAAACTCAAGGATTTAGCATCCTTCCCCAATAAAATCTGGGTGTGGGTGTTATAAAAGGACTTACTGAACTGCTTTGCAAAAACACAGGATATGATATGATATGATATGATATGATATGATATGATATGATATTGGAGGCATCAGATCTTTACCATCTGTGCCTGAGGATAGTTCCTCTGATGCACAGCTACACATTGCTGTGAGTGAGGAAGGAATGAACTGAAGATTTAATTCAGTCTCTCCCTCTTAATTTGCAGGTGCTTTTGTTGGAGCCACAGTTTACACTACAGACAGTGGGAGCATCTAAGTCTACCTCTGCTGACATAACAGGTTTCTGAAAGCAGATGCAAGACCTTTATAAGAAGGGACAAAACAAATAATAATAAGGGATCATGAGGGCTGTCAGAGTTGCTTAAAGAGCAAACTAAAGGGAAAAGGGGAATAGAAGAATAAAACATAGATATAATCATCTTCAACAGAGAGCCCTAAATAAAAGAGACAGAAAGGGCTATTTATAGTTTAATGGGGTTTAAAGCCAGATAGAATTGTGAGAACATTTAATCTGACCACCTTTATGCCAGGGTCCATTCCAGTTCACCCAGGGCTAACTGACTATCAAGCACTAACACTTCAGGGGATCATCTACACATGATGTTATGTCACTGTAGCAGTGCACTATAGCGACATAGTGTCCACAGCAAAAAATCATTACGCTGCAACTACATCACTATAGTGATGCACTCCCTCAGTATAGTGCACCACTGCAGTGACATAGCAGCTAAAAATAACCTTGTGCCACATGCATGGCAGAATATGGGCTGTTACTGTGCCATCATTTAGTACTTACAAAAGGAAGTACTAAATGATGGTGCAGTAACAATGGCGCTGTAGGGAGTCAAAACAGCCAGGGGCCCACAAGTGAGGGATGCCTGGAGCAAGAGGCTTGGGACTTCAACTGGCCTGAAAGGTGGGGCCAGCGCCTAGGAAGGCCAAACGTCCCAAAGAGGGGACCACAGTCGTAGAGAGTGAAGGGTTACAAGTGAGCTTAGCTGCCTGGGATGCTATCTGCGAGGCATGGGCCCCAGTGTAGGGGAAGGTTCAGAGCTGGGGATATCACCTCTAGTCATTGAGGTCTTATACGGGCACCCTCCCACCTGAGTAACATTGTAATCATTTATCATCAAAATGTGGCAGGAAACAAGGTGGGCAGTTAGCCCAGAGACAGGTGGGTGGGCCAACATCAAACCAGTCCTGGGAAGGCCCCCTGTTACAGCCCTGAATGCACCAAGTTACAGTTATGTAAAAAGACCCCATTGCCTTTCTCACCTGGAGAAAAATTCCTTCCCAACCGTGATTCTGATGATTAATATGACCCTAACCATTTGAACAAAACCCCAAAACCAGGCATCTGAGAAATAGGATTGTCTGTACCACCTGAAAATTCCAGCCCACAATGCAATGACCTGTAGTCAATCTCTAATGCTTCAGGAGAAAATTAACATAAATACCAAAAACTATCTGGGAGTGGGGGGGAGAAGGGGCAGAGGAAGAACCCTTCCTGGCCCCTGCAGGTAACTGAACAAATCTCCAAAGTATGAGATGTGCCTTAATGCAGAGTTGCAAGTGTTAGGAGCATGTTGAGGGCAAACCAAGCAATCCTGCTTTCACTGAGGCCCATGAAGGAAAGAAGTGAACGCTGACTTACAGGGTCACAGACTGCAACCAGGAATGACCATCACAACCATGTACCATGACTCCTTTTCCCCTCTCTGCAACACGCATGGACACACAGACTTTAGAATTCCTCCACAAACTCCTGAATTAAAGCATGCTGTGACAGGTTCACTCACGGAAAGGCCACTGACGGGTGGTGGGCCTTCCCTATCTGCCTGGTCCCGCCACACCTACCTCCTCTCACCTGCCATGACTTTGCTGTTTCTCCCAGATGAATGTTTAATTATGGGGAGGTGGTACCTTGTGGTTATTTGGCAGCCTGGGTTCAGTCAAGCCTGCACTGAGCTTTCGTGGGGCTCCTTCTCCCTACACCCCACCTCTTTCCATTCAGGTGTTATTATCAGGCCTCAACAATGAGTCTGGTTGCTGTTGGATTCTTTTCCTTTCTAGGTGCTCAGTGAAGTGAGAACCTGCTTGAAACAATGCTTGCACTCCTACTTCAAGGATTATAACGTAACAGATAATTAAACCTAAAATTGCTCAGTCCGGTTGGTAATTTCCCCATAATTAGGTATATCTTTTATATGTGTAGGCACCTATACATAGTGCTACAGTACCAATGTTCCAGTCCTTTGGAATTTTCCCATTTTTCCCACATTTTTTAAATGTTAACAGTGTTTGAAATAGCTCCTCAGGTAGTTCCTTTAGGACACTTTGATACAAGTTATCCAAGCATTTTGATTTGTTTATATACAGTATTTTATATACAGAAAATGTTTATATACAGTATTTGAGCAAAATGTGTATGCATTTTTCTTTTGTGAGGAAAGATTAACACATCCAACAGAACTATTAGAATTGTAACTGACAACAATGTCTGATATTTTGCAACTTTGATGTGCTGCTGTATTTCATACTAGCTCATAAACACCATGCAGCTGCATACAAGGCACATGGCATTCATAAGCATAGAGACCTGGATGCTTGAAACAAAAATTCTCCTTCACTACATGGCACAAAGAGGGACCAAATCATAGAAACATGTTGAACAGTATATAGATATTCCTGGGTATATAGATAGCAGTATAGTAATATGCATTCCTACTTATGTGAAATAGCCTTGATCTTTTCAGCAACTATATGAGACCTGACAGTTGTTCAAAGGAATTGGCATAAGCTCTTGCATTTTATACTTGCATTTCAATATTTATAAATATTGTTTGGACTAGCTTTTATAATATATGGCTTTGTTTCAATTGAAGTCTTATTGCAATATGCTGCATTGCCTGTATGGAATGTGTTCTTAGTCCAGTTCCTAGTTTTCATCTGCCCGCACACACAACTTCTGCCAAAAGCCACCACTAATTGTCACAGCCTTGCTGAAGGGCACTCAGATACAAGGATAAGATAGAAAGTGATGCCTCCTAATTTGTATCTCCTTAACAAGCCAGGAAGGCTCCTTAACGCAGTCAGGAAGGCTAACTGCACCTTGTCATGCTTCCATAGATGCATCACGAGCAGGTCCAAGGAGGTGATCCTCCCCCTCTATGTGACATTGGTCAGGCCGCAGTTGGAGTACTGCACCCAGTTCTGGGCGCCGCACTTCAGGAGGGATGTGGACAGCATCAAGAGGGTCCAGAGGAGGGCCACTTGTATGATTAGGGGGCAGCAGGGCAGGCCCTATGAGGAGAGGCTACAGGAACTGAAACTGTTCAGCCTTCACAAAAGAAGGCTGAGAGGGGATCTGGTGGCCTCCTATAAACTTGCCAAGGGGGACCAGCAGGCAATGGGAGAGTCCCTGTTCCCCCGTGCACTACCGGACGTAACAAGGAACAACGGCCATAAATTGACTGAGAGTAGATTCAGGCTAGATATCAGGAGGCACTACTTCACTGTCAGGGTGGCTAGGAGCTGGAAGCAACTTCCAAGGGAAGTGGTGCTTGCCCCTACCCTGGGGGTCTTCAAAAGGAGGCTAGACAGCCACCTAGCTGGGGTCATTTGACCCCAGCATCCTTTCCTGCCCATGGCAGGAGGTCAGATTAGATTACCCACTTAGGTCCCTTCTGACCCTACCAACTATGAAACTATGAAATTATGTACCCAAAAGGTTAGATGCCAAATTAGGATGCACCTTTAATTAATGCTCTTTGTTTTCACAGGGAGACTATATTGTGTTCTTCAGTGTACAAGGGTCAGTGAGAACAGTCAGTCAGTGTACGAGTGTCAGTAATGTCTTCTTTTTAAAAGTCAATTATTATTTGAAAAAATATGAAACTTACATGTGAAATGCATACATCATCACTGAACACACAGCTATTATTCAGCAGACTAATTCTCCATCAGTAGTCCTTTTCCACTGGTGAACAAGACCTGTATCCTGTCACTGTAAAAGTCCTTGTCCTTGTTGCACAGCTACTGTTGCACAGCCTCTAACGCTTCACTGTCTTCCTGAAAATGTCATTCTTATAGTCGGTCCTTCACCCTCTGGTCTGTATGCAGGATGGGGTAGCACAGTTAATCTGAATTATGAGATTGCCACTGTGGCAAACAAGCTGGTGTATGGGCAAGCATTGTTATGCAGAAGTAGCATCTCAGACATGTCTCTCAGGCTTTTTGTATGTAGTGTTTCAGTTTCTTCAGAGTCTTGAGATAGATCTTTCAGTTTACTGTGGCTCCCCTAGGTAAGAAGGCAAGAAGGCAAGAAGACCACTTTCCATGCCCATGTTCATCTTGGAATCAATAGTGATTCCAAGATCCTTCTCTGCCTCTGTGCTGATAAGAAGGGAGTTCCCAGGCCTGTAGGTATGCTGCTGGTTCTTTCTCCCCAGGTGCAACACTTTGCACTTGTCCATATTGAAACCCATCCTATTCTCATCCGCCCACCTCTGTAACCTGTCGAGATCTAGTTGTAACCTGTCCCTCTCTTCTAGTGTGCTCACTTCTCCCCACATCTTAGTGTCATCTGCGAACTTGAACAAGCTGCTTTTCACCCCCTCGTCCAAATCGCCAATGAAGATATTAAACAGTCCAGGCCCGAGGACCGAGCCCTGGGGATCCCACTGCCCACATGGCTCCAGGTCTAAAAAGACCCATCCACCACCACTCTCTGGGTGCGGCCCTCCAGCCAATCTGTGACCCATCTGACTGTGTAGGCGTTGACACCACAGCCGCCTAATTTTTTAATGAGGATGGGGTAAGAGACAGTGTTGAAGGCCTTCCTAAAGTCCAGAAAAATACGTCCACCACAACACCTGCGTCCAAGGCTTTTGTGACCTGGTCATAGAAGGCCACCAGGTTGATCTGACAGCACCTGCCTCTAATGAACCCATGTTGATTGTCCCTAAGCATAAAGTCCCATGCTGGCCCCTCACAGATGTGCTCCTGAATAATTTTCTCAAAGAGCTTCTCCAGGACCAAGGTAACACTAATGGGCCTATAGTTTCCTGGGTCCTCTTTCCTCCCCATTTTCAAAAAAGAGGGAGGAAAGAAGACCCTGAGCCAGGGGTCCTGCAATGACCTCTGCCAATTCCGTAAGCACTCTGGGGTGGAGATCATCAGGACCTGCTGATTTGAACACATCTAGTCCCTCCAGAAGTTTCCTGACTAGGACCTCACTGACCCTGGGCCTGGCTGCACCTCCCCTGGGGGAATAGAAAATTGAAACCTTTTGAAAGCCATCTATCATTCACAATTTTAAAAACCATGATGTACATTTCAGTGTTTGTAGAACCAGAGATGCGACAGTTTGCTGTGTACTGCTGTAGCCTCATCACCAGGGATCCGGGTTTTCTGTTTGCTGTGGAAAAACATGGATTTCCTCCTTTAATGAAGAAAAGCATGGATTTTCTCTTTTAGATGAGAAAATAATGTATTTTCCCCTTTAAAGGAGAAAAACATGGGAAACCATGGGTTTCACCTTTCAGGCTGGCAAAGTTCCAGCCTGCAAGGGGCTGCTTGGGGTAGCGGGGAGCAATCAGGCAGGGGGCACCATGTGTATGTGCAGCAGGCAGTGGTCGAGAACAGCTCCCACAGCTCCCTCCATTTAAATCTATGGGGCCAGGGGAGGGAAGGGGCACAGACAACACATTGAGCTGTGGGGGGAATGGGGAACAGGCCATGTGGTGGGGGGGCACATGCCCCCCCCCCCCAAGATATTTGCACCCACAGAGGAGTGTGGTGCTGCAGCAGTGCCAGACCAGCTCTGGGCAGGAACCGGCTCCACAGCACAGTGTGTGGGACCAGATGCTCCCTCCTGCTCCAGGTCTCACTCGCTGGGTCATAGAGGCAGCTCCTGCCCAGAACTGATCCAGCCTCACTGCAGCCCCATGCCTTGCTGTGGATGCAGAAATATCAGGGGGCATATGCCCCCCCTGCCACATCGCCCCAGTCCCCCTCACCCCCTCCACTGCATTGCCTGTGCCCACACCTGCTTTTCCCACACACCCACTCCCTTCCTCACACACTTCGGGGCTGGGGAAGGGAGCAGTGGGTCAGGAGTGAGGGACACCAGCAGGGCTGGGGTGGTTATGGGTTGTGGGTGAGGGGCACCAGCAAGGCTGGGGGACTTTGGCTTAGAAGTGAGGAGCAACAGCATGGGCAGGAGCAGGACACTGGCATATCAGGGCTGCTCAGTGCCACCAAGCATGCAAGGGGTGGGAGAGCCACAGCTGGACCTGTGTCCTGGTAAGTGAAGGGGGAAAGGGCAGGGAGAGCTCTGATTTTCCATGAAAAAACCCCAAAATCAAATGCCAAAATTTTTATAGGTATTTAGAATTAATTTTATTATAATGACTGAGATACTGGTAGGCTTCCAAATTGCTTTAAATTGTAAATATATCAATAAAATTATGTTCAACTGACACCCACAGATATAGTGGAGTTTCATTTTAATCATGGAAAAATGCAGGTTTGGGGGTTTTTAATCAGAAAATGTCTAATGTTTTATCATAGAATTTGCGATTTTTAAACACAGAAAACCAAGATCCCTGCTCATCGCAGATAATGCTGTAAGTATCCCTGCACTGATGGAAAGCCAAATACAGTATCCTCTGAGCATTTTTTTATTAGATTGTCTTTGTTGCTGTATGCACTGGTGCAGATGAATTCCTGCTGAGTATTGCCTGATGAAGGTGCAAGATCAGTTATTTCTATGTAAAACAAACTCTTTCTTACTAATCAACCTTCAAATCTTGACACTTCAGTGTTATGGCATACACATCCTTTCAGTTCTGCCATCAGAATGTAATAAATCTTCCCTATAGTGTCATAACATTCTTCTCAATATTTATCCTTAAAAAAATTTAACTCTTGTCTGCATGTTAAAAAAATGTACAGAAGGATTGATTACTAAAGTAAAAATCAATCTCAGAGCTTTGATGATTTAACAAGCCACAAAAGTATATAAATGTATCACAAAAACTTTGATTGATTTATGACTTTGTAATCCATCCCTCCTCATCTATTATCCTGTAAGTACTATATTAGCAATCATTAGTACTGAAACAAGATAGAACACTGACATCTTCCTGACACAATATGACTGTAACTGGAATTTTCTAATACACATATGCATTTACCTGGCTATTAATAGTGCCCTTCACTAAAGATGGACTGGTATTGCTAGCTGCATTGAGTGACTGAAGTTTGCTGTCAATCCTGGAAGTGTCTGTTCTGGATTGTTGTATGTACCAGAACAATATCAAAGTACCAGCCAAAGCACCACTGTAATACCATGCCTACCAATATATAAATTTATCTCTATAGGGAGATAAACAGCTTGAAACCCTCTGGGTCAAGCTAGGGGGAGGCGGGGTAAGAGAAACCTAACTGTAGGCGTTTACTACAGGCTACCAAACCAAGAGGAGGAGCTGGATCTGGAGTTCTCTTGAGAACTGACAGAGGCCGCATGTGCAAGGGACTTGGTTGTCATGGGTGATTTCAATTACCCCGACATAGATTGGGAGGAACACTTGGCTATGTCAGATCATTCATGCAGTTTCCTGACTGTGATCAAGGAGCTCTTCCTGACCCAGGAAGTGCATGGGCCAACCAGAGGTAACGCTTTCCTAGACTTGGTCTTGGCCAAGGGAGATGATCTCATGTATGGCTTGAACACTGAGGGTAACCTGGGCAATAGTGACCATGAAATTATCAAGTTCACTGTCCATCGCAAAGTCGATAAATCAACCAGCAGGACTGAAGTCCTGGACTTCAAAAAGGCTGACTTTGACAGGCTCAGAGCATTAGTAGGGGAGGTGATGCAGGACTAGGAAGGCAAGGCAAAAGGGGTGCACGAAGAGTGGTCATTGTTCAAGGATATGATCCTCAAAGCACAAAAGGAAACCATTCTTGCAAAAAGGAAAGGCAGCAGAAGGGCTGGCAAGCCCTCCTGGCTTAATAGGGACATTACAGTCCTCTTAAAAAAGAAAAAAGAGGTATACACACAGTGGAAGCTAGGGATGGTCCTCAAGGAGGACTATACAACAGTGGCCAGCACTTGTAGGAAAATGATAAGGAAAGCCAAGGCGGTGATGGAGTTTAGGTTAGCTATGGGAGTCAAGGACAATAAGAAGTCCTTCTTTAGGTATGTAGGCAGTAGAAAGAAAATAAATGGAAGTGTGGGACCCCTGCTTAACACCTCTGGACAGCTGGTAACCGGCATTCAGGAAAAAACTGAACTCCTGAACGCCCACTTTGCTTCGGTATTTCACCGGACAGCGGGGAAAGTCAAGAAAGATAAGGCTCATAGGGGACATGCTGGGACTGACAGCCTTCCCACTGTGCATGCTGAGTGGGTACAATACCAGTTAGAAAAGCAAGACATTTATAAGTCAGCAGGGCCGGATGGACTCCATCCAAGAGTGCTGAAGGAGCTGGCTGGGGTCATCACAGAACCCCTGGCAAAGCTCTCTCAGAATTTGTGCTGCACAGGGGAAAGCTGGATTGAAAGAGGGGCAACATTGTGCCCATCTTCAAAAAGGGGAAGAGGGAGGACCCGGGCAACTATAGGCCAATCAGCCTAACCTCCATTCCAGGGAAAAACCTGGAAAAGCTCATTAAAGAATCTATGTGCTATACGCTCACAGAGGGTAAGATTTTGAATGATAGCTGGCATGGCTTTGTCTTGGGTAGGTCTTGTCTTACCAAGCTCATCTCCTTCTACAACCAAGTCTCTCACCACCTGGACACAGGAGACATGGTAGACATTATATACCAAGACTTCCAAAAGGCTTTTGATCTAGTATCCCATGATATCCTTGTGGAAAAACTGGAAGAATGTGGGCTCAATGGTTCAGTGGGCAGGAAACTGGCTACAAGGTAGGACCCAGAGAGTTCTCATGAATGGATCTGTCTCGTCCTGGTGTGAAGCGGCCAGTGGTGCCCCTCAGGGGTCCATGCTTGGACCAGTGCTTTTCAACATCTTTATCAATAATTTGGATGGGGGAGTGAAAAGCTTGCTGGCCAAGTTCACGGATGACACCAAGTTATGGGACAGTATGGTCACGTCAGAAGATAGGTTGCAGATACAGGCAGACCTGGACCGGCTCGAGAGTTGGGCACACCGGAACCAGATGAAGTTTAACACTTCCAAGTGTAAGGTACTCCATCTGTGGGGCAAATAATCCTCAACATACATACAGGCTCAGTGGTGATGGCCTAACTTGCACTATGGCTGAAAGGGACCTAGGGGTAATGATTGACCATCGTATGAATATGAACCATCAGTGCAAGGCAGTGGTCAGCAGGGCAAACAACACGCTGGCATGCATCAACAGATACATCTCATTTAAAACTAAGGAAATGATACTCCCACTGTACTCAGAAGTGGTGAGACCACAGTTGGAGTACTGTGTCCAGTTCTGGGCGCCGCACTTCAATAAGAACGTGGAAAAATGTGAAAGAGTCCAGAAAAGAGCCACCCATATGATCAGGGACTTGCAAGGCAAGTCATACGAGGAAAGGCTGAGGGACCTGGGCCTCTTTAACCTAAAGAAGAGAAGGCTGATAGGGGACTTAATAGCGGCTTACTGTTATATCAGAGGAGTGCATCAGGAGCTCGGTGAACAACTGTTCACTAGGGCACCCCCGGGGAAGACCAGGACCAATGAATAGAAGGTCACTTCAGGCTTAATAGCAAGAAAAACTCCTTCACAGTCAAGGTAGCCAGACTGTGGAATAAACTCCCTCCAGAGGTGGTTCATTCACCTACCCTGGAGGTTTTCAAGAGGAGACTAGACAGTCACCTCACTGGGGTCACCCACCTAACCTCAAGTGTCTTCCTGCCTAAAGCGGGGGGGCTGGACCTGATGATCTGCAAGGTCCCTTCCAACCCCTAACAATCTAAAAATCCATGAGTCATTTCAAACAACATTTATAGCAGGAAGGCAGCAGTGAACATTTGCAAGATCTGACTTTCAGAACGGGGATTCTGACTACATAAAAAATCTTTTCCCTTTTCCGTGAGCTTACGCATTTTCAGTGTACCCAGATCAGGGCCTACTGTTGTTGCCAAATTGTTATGCTAGTGCTTTGTAGCTCAGAGGGGTCTGTACAGACACTATAAAATCCCTTTTTCAGTTTCTTAAGTTGGCCCTAAATATTTCATATGAGATGGAACCTTGAGAATAAAGCCTATACCAAAGTGTAATGAGTTGGGTAGGAGTTTCTGGTGGTGGTTGTTTAAGCATGTTATTTAAAAACCTAAAACTCATTTGGCCCTTTGCAAATTTTAAAAGGATAGTTTAATTTTATAAACAATGGAGATTAATGGTGCCATTGGTTTAGGCTTGACCATGGATGACTTTGACCTTCATGAAGTAAAACCATTGACTGGCACAAAACTTGTTTTGCTGTGTGATGTCAAACTCCTGTCTTTACCCCACAATGGCTGCATTTCATTGGTGAATTGCTTCCTTGACACCAGATTCTGATCTCCATTACACTACTGTAAATCCAAACCAGTTCCAGTAATGGCAGTAGAGATACCCTGCATTCACACAGGTGTAAATCAGATTAAATTATTTCCCACATTGTACTCCTAAGGTGCTCAAATTTCCCACAGTTTTACCTGTGCAAAGAATGCATACCATCAGTCTGGAACATATTTGCGATCCTTTAAGATAAAGGGCCTTATACAAATACAAAATTTTATCATCATTATCAATATTAGTATCGGTATAATATCCTCAATGAATTACTTCCTGCTGTGGCCTGCAAGTGCCAGGATATGAGTGATTCTACAAGCTGTGCAGCAAAGTCCATTATTTCCTTCAGGCTTTTTCAATGGTAACAGAGAGAGGTGTTGAGCAGAAACCTTGAGGAGAGAGAGCCCTTTGAGAATGGTGAGCCATTTTGTAACTATTTTTAGTTTAACTGTTGCCTTACACTTTTAAGTACAATTGCAGGAGGGTGTTAGAGTGAAAATGGCTCTCAACCCATGCTGAAGCCATGTGACTGCAGGATAGAGTCTTTATAAGGGACTGTGCCCTGGCAATGGTACAGAAAATAATTTTTTCTTCTCCTTTTCCATTGCATCTGCAAAGTGTCATCTAGCAGAACTGTTTCGGGTGGTGAATGGTCTGGTTAACCTAGGTTGTCTCCACCTGGAAAGTGAATCATCTACAGTCTGCTGTGACAAATTTGCCATCTAGTTTATAGTCAAAATCACTCATATCTGACATAGTTGGGGGATGGTCAGTGGGCAAGACCATGCAGATTTAGAGTGAGGTGTCATTGGTATGCTGATGATACCTAGCTATATCCTTCTTTTTCATCCACCCCAGGCCTTGCTGTCTTGGGCTTTAGCAAGTACCTGGCAACAGTTGGACATTGGATGTGGGTGAAGCTGAATCCAAGCAAGACAGAAGTGATGGCTGTTGGCAGGCTTTAGGACTTGGTGGAGATAGGGATGCCTATCTCTAATAAAATTCAGTCTCTCATTGTTACTCAGATTTGCAGCCTCATGAAGCTCCTGGGTTCTTTTCTATTTCAACATTTTCAGGCTATGGCATTGGATAGAAGCACCATTTACCAACTCCATCTGATGAGAAATCTGTGACCCTTTCTTTCAGATTTGTTTCTGGCCACTATTGTCAATGCTTTCATAGTTTTGAGGACCTTCCAGAAGCTGAAGCTGCTGCAAAACACAGCACCTCATGATGACCCATCCATGTCGTCAGGGGACCATGACTCCAGTGCTCCAGAAACTGTATTGGCTTCCACTAGCTTTCAGTATGCAATTCCAAGTGATAAGGCTGCTAGTGGTCTGGGACCTTTGTACCTAATAGACTGCTTCCTCCCATCAAGATTCCTAAGGTCAATAGCAACAACCTGGAAATTCCATTTCTGCACCAACACATGGTGAAAACACATGAATATTATTCTCAGGAGTCTCTCCTGAGCCTCAGAACTCCATCTTCTTTGTGATCTATCACAGCCCAATCCTGAACCTCTCCCAGATGCACTATAAGACCTTCTAACTGGGTCAGGATTTCATCAAACAGGCTTTGTCTTAGGGCATTTTCTGGGCAGTTTGTTCCATTATGTATTAATATTTTATCTGTCTTTACAGTTCATCTGATTTTTATTGTTAGCTGTCTTGAGCCTTGTCTGGGAAGTACAGCATATAAATCTCCTGTACACGTAATGGTCCTTCATGGGCACATCGTACCCTTCCCTCAGACAAGAAGTAGGACCCTATCACAGGGCACTCTAGATGCTCAGCTCCTATAAGAGTGGGAACTGCTAGGGGAAGAGCCCTAGCATTGACTAGGAAGCCCCAGCTGTGGGTTACCAGAGCAACCAGAGTGAGCCAGCAGCACCCGCCTGTTACAGGTCAGCTGACAGGAAGGGGCAGGGCCTGGCTCACATATAAATCCCAGACCTGAGGCCAGGACAGCAGTTCCCTGCTGGCAGTCAAGGGGGAAGGAGCCCTGCCTGAGTGAGTCCTGACTGCAGGTACAGTCTCTGACATGGTTGAGGGATGGAATACCCATAGTGTGGCTTGAATGCTGGTAGCCGGGTGGCTTGAATTTATGTTATAGCCCAGGGGCTTGTGTTTTGTTTGTTGTTCTGACCAGTGGCTTGGGTGAGGCTATAAGGGGAAAGAGAAGGCCTCATAGGGGATTCACGGTAGCGTGGGGACCCCAGCCCCAGAGGGGGCAGCGTTGAGAAGCCCCAGAGAGAGAGGGGCAGCGGTGAGAAGCCCCCGAGAGAGAGGGGCAGCGTTGAGAAGCCCCAGAGAGAGAGGGGCAGCGGTGAGAAGCCCCCGAGAGAGAGGGGCAGCGTTGAGAAGCCCCAGAGAGAGAGGGGCAGCGGTGAGAAGCCCCCGAGAGAGAGGGGCAGCGTTGAGAAGCCCCAGAGAGAGAGGGGCAGCGGTGAGAAGCCCCCGAGAGAGAGGGGCAGCGTTGAGAAGCCCCAGAGAGAGAGGGGCAGCGGTGAGAAGCCCCCGAGAGAGAGGGGCAGCGTTGAGAAGCCCCAGAGAGGGTGCAGTGCCAGACAGGGCTGTGGAAAGCCCGAGCACTAGTGAAGGCGCAGAGTGAGACGACCTCAGAGGGCCCAGTGAGGACAAGGGGGCCAAATTACAAGGCCCGGACAAACAATGTCAGTACCATCGGCGAGGCGTGGGCTGCAGCACAGGGGAGGAAACAGAGCTGCAGATAGTGCCCCCTGGCATTGGGGCAGTAAATGGACAGCCTCCTACTAATTAACATCAATTAATCTGGGGGCTGGACTCGATGATCTTCCGAGGTCCCTTCCAGCCCTGATGTCTATGAAATCAATTAACAACAAGGCATGACAGACGAAAAGGCGGGCGGTTGGCCCAGGAACAGGTGGGTGGGCCACGGTTAGATCAGCCCCGAGCAGGCCCCCTGTTACAGACCCCTTCAATAGTAGGGAGTCCCCCACCAACTTTGGAAGCTATATCATGAAGCTTCATTAGAGCCATTCTGGCAGCGGTTAAGAGTAGGAAAGTTGGAAGGCCAGAGCCACAATGTAGAAGATGCAGGCCAGGATATCAGTCCAGGGAGACACTAATATCTCTGCCTGGTCCTGAACGGAGAAAAGATGTAACCCTAACCCAATTAAATATGAAGGAGGACTCTCTAAAAGCTGAGTGATTTCTTCTGCATGAGAACCCTGTGATCAGTTCCTCCATTTTTACTCATTCCTTACTCAAGCAAAATTATTATTTGTGATGCCAGGGGCCTTATGGGTGATATGGCTTGCCGGTAAGGTAGCACCCCGCCTCAACTCGCCTGCCACGACTTTGCTGTTAAACTATCAAGAGAGGGGTTCAGTGGATATCTTCTCAGAGGGGCTTCCTGACCACAGCTGTTGTCACGGCTGCGTGGGGCGGGGTTCCAGGCCTCCCCCTTCCCTACCCCCCATCCACTCGCCAACCAGTTACGTGATGGTCTGACGTTGGCCCTGGCCTTGCGGGCTTGCCCGCGGTCTGCTTCGGGTGGAGGGAAAAGCACTTGGCTGAATGACTCAGCCGGCTCATGTCCCTTCTCTCTCTATCCCTTGGACTTTCCTCCTTTCCTTTTCTTTTTTCTTCTGTGGTCTTCAAAAACAATATTCTTCTGGGGGGGAGTGGGATGTGGGGCCGCCTCCTCTTCCCCAGCTGTCTACAGGGGGTTCAAAGCCCCTCCCCTGCTCTACCTCCTCCAGGGGGTGTGCCTGCCTTTCCTGGTCAGCCTCCCACAGGGAGCTGCAGTGCTTCCCCTGCTCTGTCTCCGGCAGGGGCTCAACGATTTCCCCTGCCCCACTTGCCGGTGCCGTGCCAGCTGTGCTCCCTTCCCGGTGGGAGCCTCAGCACGCTGGACGTGCTGCCCGCCAGCTCTCTCTCCCTCTGGCTCCTCCTCCTCCCTGCAGGTTCTGTCAGGGCTTTTAAACTTCCCCATGGCAGCCATGCCACCTGCTGCGATTAGTCCAGCTGTTCCCCATGCGGGGAACAGCTGCTTAAACAGCTGACATAACGCCGGCTCACGTGGCCGCAGCTGCAGCTACAGCTGCAGCCACAGTCCCGGCTCCTGCGCTGCCAAACCGGCCCGAGGTAAGTCCCCCCCCTCAGGGGGGTCTGTTTCTGGGTTCTGGGCCCCCCAGTGTTTGCCCTTGCCTCCTTTAGAGCCTGTGGGGGCGTGTCGCCGCCACATTATTGATTTCAGTGAGATCTTTGCATAATTTTTTCAGGATTTGGCCAAATATTTTTTTTTAAAATGGCAGGCAAATTTCTATAGGAACACAATAACTCTAAGGGAGAATTTGGAACAAAGCTGTATCTCATGTTAACACAGGTCTCTGAGGGAGAATACAAGGAGTCTATAAGAAAATGTTGCGTTTTCAATGTTTTCACCAATAAGCACTTCATAGTTTGCACCTTAGTCCCTCAATAATCAAATGAAAGCTTGAAATGTGCACATTGGAATATTTCTGAAAGATCTTAGTAAGCCTTTTTTTATAGAACTGTTTCCCTTCATTGTGCTCTTTACCTCCCAAAGAGCACAATTAAACAGACACCGTTAAGAGCATTTTAAAACACTGATTGGTTTAAACATTAAAGTGTCAAGGCCCTAAGACATTTTATTAAATTAACAGAATGTTGCAGACCAGGGGCCCAATCCCGCAGGCAGCAAAGGACACCAGTAATTTTACTTGCATAATTAGTTCTAGTGGGCCCAATGAGACTGTCTTTACATGTCCACAAAATCAGGCCACTATGGCTTTATCCCTTTCACTAACCCTCAAGAAATTAATCAGTAAGACTGCATCGTAGACTGATATTTAGGCACTAGTTCTGCAAGCAGCTATTTACATGCTTTTTTTACTTGTGTGAGTCATCCCATTAATGTCAATAGATCTACTCACATTTGTAAAGTGCATGTCTGTACATATATAAGATCAGGACTTTAGGCAATCCTGCAAACATAGAATTCCAAGTAGTGACAAGTCCCACTGAAGTGAGTGAGCTATTCATAGGTATAAATGTTACTCAATTCTGCAGGTATTTGTAGGATCAGGGGCTCTTCTTAGTAGTAATAATAATTCATTTTCCAAGCCTATTGTAGTCCAAGTGTTTTTCCCATTTTGAATTTTTTTAGAAAAAAATTACCCTTATGAATATTAGATAGCTTTAATTTATATATTGGATGAGCTATACCAATATTTTAGTACTCATTTCATTTCCACCCATTGCAATAAATGATATTTGGTTAAGATACCATTTGTATGACTGTATAAAATGGGATATATGTTGTCAGCTCTTAAATATTTTTTTCTGTTTCTCATTCTCTCTTTTGGATAATATAATCTATTACATGGAAAATTAACACACTGAGGAATTTTTGGAGGGGAGAAGGTTAGCATTTCAAAACAGAATTGTTAATTAAAGCCAGATTTTGTAGCCCTTAACCAAGCTGAGTAGGACCTCTCTCATTAGACTGAATAGGACTACATACTAGTGAAAAGAACATTTGTTGGAGCATCCATTATTTATGGATACGACATACAAATAACTAGTCCTGGAGTCCCGCATCCTACCATGAGTAGTCCCATAGTTGTAAGTGTTTACATAGCAGCACTCCTTTTTAACAGATATAAGAACAAGTTGGGCCATGTCCACTGCATTTTCAGACATGACCATGTTGTTGACACACAGAACAGTTCCTTGCAGAGGACATATATGACCTTGTGTATGCCCAATGTGTTTTGCTGTCCCTGCTGCCTCACTACCTTGCACTAGGGCTGTCATTGAGCCCAGTTACTGTCATATCCCTGGCCATCCATTCCCTTTGCAATCCATTCATAGATCACTTTGTTTCAGTGGCTTGACTGGAGTACCTGCTAGCTCTTGATCTCACCCCCAATGGAAATGAAATCCACTACCTCCTCCATGGTCCAGTTGCTGCCATGCTTCATCACAACATTACACTTAGACTGAGGGGCCATGGTGGAAGGAGGATGGGTGGGTGGGAGGGGGGGGCAGAGGTCCAAACTTGCTGTTGTGGGTGGTGGATGGATCAGATGACATCCATGACAGTTGGGTGGTTAGGTGGATGGAGACCCCAGTGATTGGTGTTGTTTGAGATCGATTCAGTGGATGTAAGCTTAATGCCTAACTTGGGTGGGTGTGTTGAGCCCCAGCTCAAGTCTGGGATCGTGCCTGGTATGCAAAAGCCAATAAAGATACCAGGGGTGAAAGTATAAAGATTTATTGCTAGCAATACAAGGTGCAAGCGGAATAATTTCACGTAACAAGCACACAGATTCTTAATTCTAAGCATCTTTTATACAGGAGTATTGGACCTTCATAAGCATTCTTGTTTGCTAATTGGTTATAAGGGAGTGACGCAAGGAGTTCTTTACTGAGCATGTCTCTATACCTGTGTTTTAGCTATGTATCTCATTTCCATACATGTATGTTTCATTAGCATACTTTCTCCCCACCCAGGGGTGTGATTCTCAATATTCAAATCAGCTCTTTGCCCTAGTCCTCTGATTCTGCTTTTGTTTTCAAGCCTCCTTTATCTAAGACTGTCTTCTCCTTATCATTGCAATTGAGCATTAGTTACAGAACAGAGACTTTTGCTTGGGCTATGTGTAGTGGTTTCTAGGTCAAACCTGACATTTTCCCCCTCTGGAGCATTTTTAATTATTTTTATTATAATTGCTCCACTCAATTTGTTTCAACACAAACCTAGTATTCTCAGCTTTCTTCGTTTGTAAAATCATTTGATTCACCTTAGGTCTGAAGATAGATAAGACGACAGGTGAACATTGTATACATAGGATATTTGATTGGTCTTGTTACAAAGGATTCTTCTACCTTGGTTCAATTTGAAGCAATTATTAGTACAATTAACTATTAGGAAACATTCAGAAGCATTAGCTGTTGCCTGAACCCGTACGGAAAACATGTCTCTATTCTTCTCTTTTACAATAGTCCCCCACTTATATATATTCTGATATGTACTTTTCTTCTCTACATTCTTCAGCATAGTATAATTTTGTAAAATTTTTAAAGGGGTTGGTACTGCGATTAAGCATGAGGTAAAAACCAGGTGAGCATTGATCCCTCCCGCTAAGCAGAAGTCCGTTCTATTTAAAATTTCCCGGGCCAGATAAATCCAGACATTTTCCTGAGGGTCAAATTTTTGTTGTAAAAGGGTTTCCCCTCCTATAAGTAGGAGTGGACAGATCAGGGTGCCCCACAATAAAACCTTGAACAATTTCATAATAAGGCTTATAAAACTTAATCAAAGATTGTCAAATTATTCAAAGTTCCTTTCTTTTGAATAGGAATTTCAAGTCTCTTATTGGCTCCACCTTCCACTGTTCTCTGTCTCCGGTCCCGGAGTCTGCAGGGATTCCTTCTTGTTCTGGTCCAGCCACCGGCTTTAGGCGACTGGAATGTATCCAAGTCTTGATTCCTTCGAGCTTTGCGGCCGTCGGGGTCGTTAGAAGTACCCTATATGGGCCTTTCCATCTGGCTCGAAGTGGTTCCTCGTTCCAATCTTTCACAAGGACGTAACTCCCAGGTAATAATCGATTTCCCAGGGCAGGATACTGGTCCTGTGTCTGCAGCACGTCCCGTACCTGCTGATGGATGGAAGACAAAACAGAAACCAAGGACCATACATATTCTCTAATCATTCCCTCTCCTAAAACATGTAACTGTTGTTCAGTACCCATGGGCAGACTCAGAGGGTAAGGCTTACCATACATTATTTCAAACGGGCTTAATCCCAATTTAGAATGTGGTGCGACCCTTACTCGTAACAGGGCCAAGGGTAGGGCCTCTGGCCATTTGAGTCGAGCTTCTTGGCAAATCTTTGCAAGGTGTCTTTTTAAGGTCTGATTCATACGTTCCACCTTTCCACTGGACTGAGGTCTCCAAGGGGTGTGTAAATGCCAGCTGATTCCCAGGAACTCAGAAACCTTCTGAGTAATTTGTGCAATGAAATGTGGGCCATTGTCTGACCCTATTCCTTTTGGAAGTCCGAAGCGAGGTATGATTTCTCGTAGGAGTGTCTTGACTACCTCCCGGGCCTGGGCAGTCCGACATGGGAAGCACTCAACCCAATTAGAGAAAGTGTCCACAAAGACAAGGAGATATTTTATCTCTTGTTGCCGGGGCAACTCAGTAAAATCCACCTGCTATTCTTCTCCTGGCCCATTGCCTATTCTCTGATGTCCTGAAGTTTTTCTTCTCCCTCCTTATGGGTTATTTCTCTGGCAGACCTCACATGTCTCTGATACCTCCTTGGCAGCCTCTCTTAATCCCACTCTAGTTACATAGTAACTGATCCATCTTACCAGGGCCCTGGGTCCGTAGTGGGTACCATGATGAGTGCTCTTTACTACCACATGAACCCAGGCAGCTGGGATGATAATGCGGCCATCCCTTGCTACCAGCCACCCGTGCTCCCCCTTCTTTGCTTGAAACTCTTTTATCAATTGTTTGTCTCTCAGATTTGGCCTTGAAGAATAAACAGCTTCCAATGTTTGCAGGCAGTCATGTACAAGATCTGGTGTGTCAGCCATAGATGGCAGCAGTGTTGCTGGATTTACAGTGCGAAAAATGGCCAATTTTTTT
>NW_005842920.1:391207-408259 GCF_000455745.1 Alligator sinensis
AAATGATATTCATCACTCTTAGGCTTCTTCACAGGCAAGATGGGTGTGTTAAAAGCTGATGTGCATTCACGGAGAAGGCCATACTCCAGGAACTGTTCAACTAACAGCTTCACTCCTTTCCTGGCTTCCATCCGCATTGGATATTGTTTCACACATGGAGGCTGGGCCCCTGGCAAAAGTTGAATCTTTACAGGGTCAGCATTTTAGCCTTTCCGGGTCGATGACCTGCCCATACCCATGGAACAACAGCATCGAGCAGGGTTTGAGGGATATCCGGTGTACTTTCCTCTCGGAGAAGGCCGAGAAGGCAAGCCTGCAAATGCCACCCCTTTTCAGAAGGCACTGTTAAAAACATTTGCCCATCCTGGAACGACAACGTAGCATGCAATTTACAGAGGAGGTCTCTTCCTAAAAGGGGAACAGGGCAGTCTGGCATGTACAAAAATTGATGGGTGACTTCAGTCTGCCCAAGATTACAGGTCATTGGCTGTAAAAAAGGGTCGTGTTACTGCCTTCCCTGTAATCCCTACCACCGGCGCAGCCTTTTTACTTAAAGGTTTCAGTTTTTGAGTTAAGACAGAATGGGCAGCACCTGTATCAACGAGAAAATTTACCAATTCATCTTTGTCCCCTAGTTGCATTTTAACCAGAGGCTCATCAGGGGACACTGGGATCTGGGTTATCTTTCCCTCCCGGGCCTCCGGTGTCCTTCAATCTGAATCCCTTCCAAAAGCAAACAGTCCACTGCTCTCCTCTTTTTTCTTTTCACCTTCCCCAACTTTCTGACGGGGGCATTCCCGCCTCCAATGTCCTTTTTGTTTGCAATAGGCACACTGATCTTTCTCTAATGGATCCCGTCTCTGAGGCTATCTCCAGGATCCCTCATTTCTAGGTTTTCCCGTGATTGCAGCTGCCAGTAGGGCTGCCTGCATTTTTATCTTTCTCTCCTCTTTTTTTGTCCTGTTGCTTTTCCTGAACACTTTCTCGGTTAGTAAATACTTGGTAAGCAATATCTACTAGTTGGGAAATAGGCATACCTGTTGCTCCGTCTGTCTTCTGCAATTTCTTTCTAATGTCCGGTGCACTCTGACCTATAAAAATCATATTTACCATGCGAGCGTTTGATGTATCCTCCGGGTTCTCACGAGTGTATTGTCTGAAAGTAGTGTAAATTCTTTCCAAGAAAGCACTCGGGGTCTCATTTGTCTCCTGTCGGACCTCATACACCTTACTGAGATTCTGGGGTTTTTTCACAGCATCTCTCAATCCTTGGAGGATATATTCTCGATAGGCACGGATAGAGGTCATATCTTGGTCTGGTTTCCAATCTGGCTCCTGGGTGGGGACATGATTGTCCCTATTTCCTTGCAAGTTCCCTGCAGTAATCTCCTTTTCCACGTACTCACGGGCTTTGCCCACTACCATTCTCCTCTCCTCTGGTGTCAACAGGATATCTAAAAGAGACTGAACATCTGCCCAGGTTGGGTTATGGGTTTTGAAAATCATTTTAAACAGGTTATGTACCTTTTCAGTACCTTCTCTCAAGCTGGGGGTATTGTTCCGCCAATTATACAAATCTGATGTAGTGAAAGGAATGTGCACAAAGGTTCGACGGTAGGTTGGCTCCCCATCATCTTCTAGAGGCCCAGGTACCACTTGTTCTCTTAGGGGAAATACCCCATTTCCCTTCCCACGGCCAGGATCAGATTCCCTGTGATGTTTTCCCTTAACCCCGGAGTCTGCTCTTAACTGTACTCTCCACCCACCTCCCGGGGTTATATCAGGAGAAGTCGGGGAATCTGGAGATTGCCAAACACCTGACAGCCAGGGCTGGTGCTGTTCCAGATTCCTAGGTCGGGGAGTATTTTCAGTCTCCGCCTCGGGGGGGAAGAAGCAGGAAGAGCAGATGCCAGCAAGGAATCAGCTGTATCAGGAGGAGGAGGAGGAAGAGGAAGAGAATACGGTAAAGGCAGCAGAGGGGGAAGAGCCTCCGGCTCCGGACAGTCCAGGACAGGATTTATTAGCTACCAAAGTCATCTCACAGACCCCAACTCCCTCCCCCAGTCCACATTCCTCCAAAACCTTTCTATTTCTACAAAGAGACATAAACGCTTGCGCATACATCAATTCCTCCCATTTACCATTCTGCCGGCAGAACAAAATCAATTGTAAGATAGTATTATAATTAACACTTCCCTCCGGAGGCCAATGTTCTTGATCATCTAGCTGATAGCGTGGCCACGCAGTTTCACAGAAGAATTTAGCTTTCTTCCTAGTCATAGGATCTCCACCAAACTCTGCCCAATGTCCCAATGCACAAGAGAGGGGGGTACATTTCCTAACCTTACTGTTAATAGTACCCATCTCAGGGCTGCCTTCCCGGTCCTGACCGTCCGACTTACCTGGGATCCAGGGATCTGTTCTTAGTCCTCGTCCTCACAGGGGAAAAATCACTGGTCTTGGACTCGGGCCAGACAGAATACTTACAGAGATAATCCCAGGCAGGCGTGCTGACGGTAGGCCTTATGCCCTTTTTACCCTCTCACCCAGGTGCCTGTTACTGGTACTTTCACTCTATGGCTTTGCACCGTTAGGCTACTGCCGCCTCAGCAATCCAGCTCCCCCTGAAACAAAAGTCTCACCGGGAAAAGAGATCCCGGGGCGCGCCTGACATTTGATAAGGAAGAGCTGTGTCTGGTCGTCAGCTAGTCCGGGCAAAGTTATCTAAGGCAGTCCCATCTGGGGTGCCAAAAACTGTTGAGCCCCAGCTCAAGTCTGGGATCGTGCCTGGTATGCAAAAGCCAATAAAGATACCAGGGGTGAAAGTATAAAGATTTATTGCTAGCAATACAAGGTGCAAGCGGAATAATTTCACGTAACAAGCACACAGATTCTTAATTCTAAGCATCTTTTATACAGGAGTATTGGACCTTCATAAGCATTCTTGTTTGCTAATTGGTTATAAGGGAGTGACGCAAGGAGTTCTTTACTGAGCATGTCTCTATACCTGTGTTTTAGCTATGTATCTCATTTCCATACATGTATGTTTCATTAGCATACTTTCTCCCCACCTAGGGGTGTGAATCTTAATATTTAAATCAGCTCTTTGCCCTAGTCCACTGATTCTGCTTTTGTTTTCAAGCCTCCTTTATCTAAGACTGTCTCCTCCTTATCATTGCAGTTGGGCATTAGTTACATAACAGAGACTTTTGCTTGGGCTTTGTGTAGTGGTTTCTAGGTCAAACCTGACAGGTGGGGAGCACAACATTGCTAGCAAATCACTGTACAGGGCTATTAGTAAGTGGGGGCATCCACCTGACACCTCTGGGCAATACAGATCTGTGATCAGGGCCAGAGTCGCCACACAGAGTTCAAGAGGTGCAGGATTGTGGCCGAAGCAGTTTATTGCTGGATGCCTAGAGGACTAACAGGCCTGCTTGTCCTGGGATATCACAGGACAACTGTGCAGACATCCCTTGTGACTGCACAGGACAGACTATTAGTACCTCTTATCCTGCAAACTTTTGGCAGGCTATACACAGGTGACAAGGACTCCTTCTTTGTCCAGGAAAAAATATTTTCTCCCACCACCACCAAAGGGTGAATCTGTTTGTAGCCTAATATCAGCATCTTTAGGCCTCAGTATAATTTTCTACTTCTTATCTCCCTTTTCTCATGTTTTGTTCTGTTCTGTTTTTCTGGGATTCTTCTTTCTATTTTATCACCATCAGCTCTTTTTTTTTATAGCATTCTTAGTCTTCCCAACATGACATACCTTCTAAGGGAATGTTCCAAGACACTATGCCCATTACATATTCCCCTCTTCTCTTGCATTTGATGAGTGCTAGTATTATTTCTCATAGTAATTGCTGGATGTGTTGTATTATTCAAGCATTATTCGCTTTAAAAAGTAATCATAGATAAGCAACAGAGAACATCATCTAAAAAAAGATTTTTTTGCCAACTGCTCTGAATCTAAGCAAAGATTCTCACTGGGCATTTTAGACAGGAAAAAAATCTTTTTTCAAGGTCAAGTTTCAGACTATTGCTCTTAAAATGAGGTTTATAATTTAAATGACAACTGATACTTAACTAGTGGAGCTTAACTAGCAGGCCTCAACTACACTGCTCTGAACAGAAGAGCAGAGTTGATCTACCATAGCAACAGTAGTACATTCTTGAACTTGTAAACTCTTGTGAAATTTGGGTCCAGCCTTTGTGGTTAGCCCACTTCTCTATATAAGGCCAAACCAAAATCCCAGGAAAAAAATACCAGGCAGCTTTTAGGTAAATGTGGCTCCAGATGCAGCAGAGATCAAGAAATGTGTGGTTTGGCCCCATGTCTAATTAAAATAAATAGCAGAGCAACAAACATGAGAGGATGCCAACAATAATCCTAATGATGCAGTTATGGTAAGGCATTCTTCTACTCCAAAGAATTCATAGGTGCAAGGGGAAGTTTTTTTGCATGTGTGAGTTTTTCTGCCTTATAGGAAAACAAAGCTAAAACTAGGGTGACCATATAGGACCATGGGGAATCCAGAACACTGCCCCCACCTCCAAGTCAGCAGCCCTGCTGCAGGCAGAGGTGGAGGTGGAGCAGCATGGTGCACCAAGTAAGTAGGCAGCAGCATTGCCTGCCCACCCACCTGCCTGGCACACCATGCTGCTCCGCATCCCTTCCAAACTACACCCCATGCCTCTACAATTCTGGGACTCTCATTTTAACTTTCACCAGCCAGCCAGGACTGGTCTCCGAACTTAGAGACTGTCCTGGCCAAACCAGAACATATGGTCACCCTAACTTAAAACTAACTCCTCATAAGTGCAATTTGGAGTCTGAGAAATAATCACAAAAATTGCGGGGGGGGGACACACTGGTAGTCTTAATATATGTTTAGGAAAAAAACTAAGAGTTTGCAATTTTCTGCTCCATATGCTGTAAATAACAAATAAATATCATCCTTCATAGAGATGTTGTGGGAAATATACTGATTAACCAAGGCTTACAAAGAAAAACCAACTTCATGTCAATGTATAAGGTGAATGTGCTATACTTGGTAACATTACATCTGTAAAATAAGCTCTGAGCTCCCTCTCAGGCTAAACTGTGCCATTACACTCTGTTAAATAACATTTCTGAAAGTAAACATTATTATTTAGTGTTTATGTACTCAGAGGTACAAAGTATATTTTTCTTAATATTAACATTTTTCAAATACACAAGCTATTTTTAACTTTTTCTTTCCATTTTCTTCAAGGCCACCTTGCTCAATAAACAAACTTTGCTCACTGTTTCTTTCCTCCTTTCTTTCTTTCTTTCTTTGTCTGTAGGCATCTATCTCCTCTGGTCTGGACTGAGATATGTTTCTATTTGTGGCCTATCAGGAGACCTTAATGAGATTTTATATTTCCATTATGAGGCATTATTCAGATTCTAAAGCTCAATATAAAGCTGCCAATATTGAGCTGGCATCAATTAGCATATAATACATGTTTTAAGGGGTATGCTATTATAAAGGCATAATTTATTTGAAAAGAAATTAGAACAAGTTCAGAATTAGCAGTTAGATGCATAAGAACTTATTCACATTCATAAAAGCCCCATATTTTTTCATATAATGGTAGACTACATCAACTCTTTTGAGATTAATACAGAGATACTTTAGCACATTTGTATTCATAAATAAAAAATATTGCTGGTATAATTTTGCCTTTTCTTCCCCTCATAAAATACATTTCATGCATTTTCATTGACCCCAGATTGGCTGCACTAAACAAACCATGAAATTTTACAGGAAAAAGTTGTATTACAAAATAGACAGAAACTACTTTGATTTGGAAGGGCACTCAGCAATTAGAAAAGAATTTATGATGTTCATGGTCAATAAACTGACAACTAGAAGGGGGGAATGCTGTAGTATGACCTGCAGGTTACTTTGATGGTAAGCATAGAAAACAAGGTTTTCTATGTAGTAAGGAAACTCCTTGCATTTCAAAATCCAAGATTATATTCTCACAGTGGGCAGGAAAAGCAGAATATAAGTAAAGAGCAAAAGATAAAAGATGACCATCACTGTAATTCCTAAAGACCCGTGGCAACATTCTGATCCTGATTTTATTATGTAAATCCAGAGTAACTTCACCAAAGGCAACTGAGCTACTCACAATTTAAATTAGTGTAAAGAGACCACAATCTGGACACCATTACTTTTTTTTAGTATTTGTTTAATTGGTGTAATTTTCTCACATTAACTGACCCTTATTTTTTTAATTCCCTCTGCATTTGCTCTTATATTTTTGAGCCTATAATGAGAAGACATGTACCATCAAATCTGTGCTTATAGTTAGCTGTTACACATGTCCCTACAGTGCTGTTGTTACTGCACCATCAGTACTTCCTTTTGGAAGTATTAAATGACTGCACAGTAACAACCTGTACTGTGCTGTGCTGGCGGCACAGTTATTTTTAGCCCCTACATCGCTGTAGCAACATCCTGTAATGAGGGAGCATGTTGCTACGGTGATGTACCAGCAGCATCACAGTTTTTGCCCATGGACATTACATCTGTCACTGTAGCATGTTGTTACGGCAACACAGCATCATGTGTTTACACACCCTGTGTGTACAAAACAGGAAAAACAAGAATCAAGTTGAAGGCCCTCTAAAAATGTGGCTCTGTGGGCATGTCTACACATGCATTTACTCCGGCCTAGATATACTCTGGTGTAAACTAAGCCAGAGTAAGGGTTTTCAGGCAGGCAGCTACATATGCAGGGATTAGGGAGCAGATTTGCACCCAGCTTCCTTCAGCCCTGTAATGGACCCCTGCAGCCACTGGGGGTAGCTCTAGGCTCCGGCTGCAGCTGCCAGCACATGGCAGCCCTCTTTAAAAGCCAGTTCTGCTTATTGCTCTGTGGCCAGCCTCTTCCCTGCCTAGGAGCAGCATGCCAAGCACAGGGACAGAACGCAGCAGCTTTCTCCTGGCCACTCTGCCTCCCTGCACTATGGCTGCTCCAGCCCCTGACACTGGCAGTAATGACCAGCACCCCGGGCTCCTGCTGGCCACTACAATTGCCCTGCTGGGCACTGCTGCCTGCTGCCTGGCCCACAGCCATCTTGCCCTGCCTGGCTTCCCCACAACCAGCAACCTCCTGCCTGGCTGCAGTGCATTGTCCCAGGGCCGCCGCAGCTGCCACCCCCAGGGATGCCAACAAAGGGTTCCACAATGCCACTGCTGGGGCCACTGTCACCCTCCTGGGCCTCCAGCCCCGATGCCTCTGGGCCCACTACACCAGCCAGCACAGGTTGCTGCACATCATCCAACACACCTGGGAGAGCAGTGGCTGCCACCCTGGTGGAGTGTGCATTTGGCCACCTCAAGGGCCGCTGTCACTCCCTCACTGACTGCCTTGAGATCACCAAGGACAACCTCCCCCAGGCCATCGTTGCAGCCTGTGTGCTGCATAACATCTGTAAGGCCCAGGAAGAGCTGTTCCAAAAGGCTTGGGTGGAAGAGGTGTGGTGAGCAGAGGATGCCTGGCAGCAGGAGCACCACCTGCAGTGGCAGCAGCAGTGGCAGGCTCTGCCAACTGAGGCACCAGGGCAGGAGAACCACGTACCCACCAGCGGGAGCCAAGGTACTGAGTGCAGAAGCCTCTAACTGGCCATGTCCTCTAACACTCCTTGCTGTAGCCTGCCTACCTCACCATCCATGGACCCTGGCCTTCCCCCCCCGCCGAGCCCCAGCACCTCTTTCATGGCAGAAACGTGTCAGAAGAACAAATCTTTATTCCCCTCACATGACATCCAATGACCCCCCCCCATTGCAGATTCACATTCTGATAAATTGTTACACATGTGTAAGATTTTCATATGAACTATAAACTGTCAGTTGATGTGTCCTCATAGCTGTGTCAAGGTCTGACATTTGTAAGTAGAAAAGTGTGTTGCAAAATTAATTAGAACTATTATTAATGTAAGCAATTGATAATCATGATAAAATATGTTTTATATGCAATGCAATGTCCATTTGGACAAATACATTTCCCAGTGGTAACTGTTTCCCAAGAATGTGTCAGCCGTTCATTTTCATTTTGCTGATGTTTCTCTTCTCTCTTTGGTTAACGCATTCGTGGTTATGCAGTTTCTCATTTTCCAAGAAGGCCTCTATTTATGAAGACTCACAGCCATTTTCTTCTGGATGGAAATGCTGCCCTCAAGCTGCCATTGTAACCTGAAACAAGGATGCTTCATTGCCTCAGAAAAGACCCTGGGGACTCTTATTCATACACATATTTATCTTCTCTTTCATATACTCACAGATTTCCATTGTGAAGAAAAGCTGAGTATATCCAAAAGGCTACACTTTTCTAGGCAGAAGGGTTTGTCCAGAATTTAGATGAAACTATAGCATTTGGGGTGAGAGAACAATCTTTCCTGAACAGCACCTGCTTAGCTTCTCTAGGCAATAGGACAAAGTCAGATCACGGTTTTTGCTCTATTCCTGCCTCTCATTTTCTTCCCTTCCCCATCTCTGTTCCCCTTCACTCACCTCTGTTTCCTCAGTCTATTGGTCCTTCAGCCTTTTTCTTGACCCTCAGCCATAATCCCATTATTTTCCTGCACTCTATTCAGAACATCCATCTACACCCGCCTTTTTAATAGCATTGTTAATGATTTGAGGGGAGTAAATCACAGTCAAGATAATGGCTGCAAAAAATTAATAGACATGATTTTTATGATATAATATACTAGTGTACTAATCGTCAGAACAGTTAATTGAAAAGCACTAAATATTTTATTATCCATTCAGTATTCCTTCTCCTTTTAGCAGTCATTCTTCTGTTTATTTTTCTTCCTTTGGAACTTTCTGCTTATCATTCCTTCCTAATTTCTTTTAAATAAAAACTGCAGCAAAAAGATGGATTCTGATTACTGCATTTTGTTATATACAGAACCAAGTTAAAGAATGGTAAAATGTTATAAATATAATTTTAAAAATTATTGTTAACATTTAATTAAGGAACTAAGATTCTTTTGGACACACAGAGCAGGACTCAAGGAATGTAGTCATTTGGATACATGAGAATCTCATAGTTGTTGAAACTATTTCTACTTTTTAATTTTTTAAAAATAGAATTTTCTTTAGAAAAAATAATTCTATACGCTGAGGCACACAGGCTCACCATTATGAATGGGATAAGAGCCTTAAAAGAACATAGGAATTGCCAAAACAGATCAGATCAGTGATTCATCTACTTCTGTATCCTGCCTCTAACACTGGCCAATAACAGATGCTTCAGTGGATAGTACAAGAAACCCCATAATGGATCAGCTGCGGGGTAATTTTTTTTTCCTAATCACTGTTTGTTAGTGTTTGCCCTGAAGCATTAAGGTTGGCTCTTGTTTTCAGTCGTTACGTGGATTGAAGGAAGGAGTTTGTTTTGTTTTGGTTTGGTTTTGTTGTTAGAAAGGTTGCCAGTGACTTTATCATTTGTGTTACAGTATCTGAAAAGCATAGAGTGCATCCTTTACGCAGCCAGTGGTTTGGCAACATATAAGGAATTAGATTATATTTAATATTTGTAAGTACAGCAAGGGGTTTTTGTAATGAGGTCATTTCCTTTATAAATATATTTAATAAAAGTGAAATCAGTCCAAATCATCTTCAGGTCTGTTCTTTATTTGGGATGTCTTTAATTGCAATTGAGTTTAGGGCTTGCACAACTATTATTAGAAAAGTAACAGTGATTTAAAAAGCAAAGAGCTATATTACATCAAACTCATGATACCTGTGCTATTTTCATCTTTTTCAAAATACAATCTAACCTGCACAATGTGTTTGTGAAGCTAATGGAAATTATGCTAGAGGTTCTCAACCTTTTTAGCCTTAAGGCGCCCCTTGTTAAACTCAAGGCACCCCTCAGAAAATACCATCTCTTAGCTTTCACTTGTTTTTTGACTACAGAAGAATAATAGAACAGTTTTTTTCTGTTTCAAAGAACTCCAATCACAACAGGTCAGAATGTTTTTGACATTATAGATTCCTCTTTGAATTCTCTGGATTTATCTTGTGAATCATGTGTAGGTGTTTGCACAACTAGGATTGCTAACATTGCATGGCATCCTATGGCACATTTACAAGGCTCTCAAGGCACCCTGGTTGGGAATCCCTGATCTAGTAGACCCTGCAAGCAGCATTGCATGGCAGGCTACTGCACAGGTAATGGGGCTGTGCACAACTGAGGTAATCTGTTCACATGGAATCAAATGCAGGGTCAGAGCATCAATGGGGTTTCAAGCATTGCCAGCACCTGGTCTCTGCTCATTCTGTCAAGCATACAAGAGAGAGTTAAATATTCTAGTAAAAATTAAGTATTTGGTGTTGACATTCAACATCTTGGAGCACTTAACTAAATTAATATACAAAAATATAGGATTATTGATGTGGTTCTTCATTTTTTGTAGGTTGCTTGGCATTTTATCACACGTGCATACAAATCCTGTGTTGATGACTTGGAGCTCAATTTTACAGAAGTGCTGGGCACTTGCAGTTTGTGTTGACACTGGCTGGAGTTAGGGGATCTCAGCACTTCTGAAAATCAGGCCCCCAGATTATAGACTGACACAGACAAACTTACTCCTTAACAAGCAGCTAGCCTTATGACACAATTTGATGTTATCGAAGTGCCAAGGAGACAGGGAAAAAGAAAGAAAGACTAAACATAACTGTGTTCAGAAAAAGACTATGTACAAATTCTGCTACTACCATTTGCCTAATCAACAGTCTGCTTGACATTGCTCAGCTGAGCTGACATTTTCAAGGATATGTATAAATACAATGTATAAAATGTATCCATAACACCTCTTCTTCTCATATAAAAATCCCTTGTTTGTCTGAGTGGTAATAGTGCTTCTTTTAGGACAAGTCCATATGTTCAATGTCACAGTGGGACTCATGTGCTCAGTGTAAGGATAATGAGGGCAAGAAGCCACTGAAAAAGCAGCTCTTCTTGATAGATGTGGGAGCTATACATGGCCTTCAGCTATTGAGATACATACACACACCTGGAAACAGCTGACTAGTTAATTCCACTGACATGCCCCCCCACTCTCTTTACTGGAAGAAGCTGATGGCCAGCAGATTACAAAGAAATGGCAACTCTACTGTCCCTAGGAAAATTTCTCTGTGCTCAGTGGCACTACTTAGCTTATGTTTCAATCCATCATTTAAATCCCTGCTTTCAAATGTGCATCTTTGGATATTTTATCTATTGAACATTCAAAGAATAATTTAGTAATCTAACCCTTCACTACTCAGCAATATTGTCTTTTATTCAGTGTCCCTTACAAACACCATGTCCCATTTAAATAGATTTTTATTTGGCTTATTACATTCATTAATAGCATCCAGTCTGTGGTTCCTAAGTGCTAGTACATTTTGTTAGGTTAAAATTAGTCTTTAACAATATTGATAAGATACTGATGAAAAATCAGGTAAACAGCAGTACAATCTAAGCAGATCCCTTTATGCATTCTTTTGCATGGTAACAACTACATGCAATACCATTTTGTATCTGTGATTGTTTATAACCTTTTGCCCTGTATAGATATGGCAAAGATTTATCCAGTCCTATATCAGATAATTCTGGTCATTTTGAAGAAGAAAACATGAATTAAAATTTACAGCAAGGTTAAAAGAAATGAATTTGGTCCTATGTAACCACACCGAGTTATTTAGCAATGTCCATATTGCTCAGAGTTTTACTTACCTTGAGTGCTATCATTGTGACCATTTAGGACAATGACAATGAAGGACAAATTTCAACTTTCTCTCTCATTTATACATAATAAAATAATTGCAAATATCCATTGTTCCAGTGCCAGACTGGGACTGTGCTATGTTTACTATTTGGATGGTCTGCTTTTCCAAAATAATTAAATTAAATTTGCTCACATTCACAGGAGCATACCTCCAGATTATTTTATCACAAGTTGTATACTTCTCTGAGGCAGTTAAGAGTGTTTCACAGACAGGGCAAGAAAGAGAAACCTCAGCAGTTCCTACTGAAACAGCATCGAACGTGCCATGCGGAGCTGTTCTCAAGGTGAAATTCACCAATCCCAAAGATGGAACAATTTTAGAGTTATTCACTGGGCATTCTGTTTGATCAAAACAGATTTAAAAGAACACTGTAGATGGAGATACTAATTTTATTTCTTGTTAATACCATGGTGAGGTCTAGTTCCTTTCAGTGGCGAGTCTGAAGGGGAACCAAGTATTCCATTGTAATTAATCAAGTCAACAAAAATACTAAAAGGGAAATCTGTCTGCCTTTTACACATTAGGCTTTAAGAATACTGTATTTACTCACATACCACACAGACCTTACCTGCAAAAATCAATCCTCCAAAATTGGGGTGCATATCTTAAATGTGGAAACTGATTTTGCTTTACTAGACTAGAAGCAGGGTAGAATAGAGTGTTTTAATACTGTGGCTGATGACTGCTGTTTCTTCCAAAGACAGCAAGCAGCAGAGGAAGAGTCCAATATTAACACTGCCATAGATGCTTTTGGCTGAAGAGTCACTGAGGTGACTGAGGGTAAGTGAGCAAGCTGCTGCATGCAGCCTGTAGTATCTTGATGAGGCTTGTGGTGTGGAAACAACACTTAATTATTTAAAGAAACTTACATAGAGAAGCATTTACAGTAAAGCAGTAACAATCTTACTACTGCCCTTGCAAGAGTCTGTGGCCCAGCCTGCAGTGGCTCAGGCTAGAAGCCAGGGGGCACTAGAGCAGCTCTCCCTTCCCTTCCATAATGCTGAACTGAGGGGCACGTAGCCAGGTGCGGGCAGAATGCTCTGATTAGGGAGGAATTTAAAACCCCCACCCTGCCTGCACCATCTCAGGATTTTCTTCCGCTTGTTGCTCAAAGAACGGGAGTGCTGCCAGACCCCAACTAGCACTCTGAGGCAAAGGGGAAGGTGGGGGATGCTGTGCATGCATCTGTTGATGATACTGAGTTTTTTCAATCCCCCTCTCCCTGTCTGCAAACCTGACAGGGCTGCAAACCAGCAGGGGATGATAAAACTGCAGTGCTTATTAGCCTATCAGCAAAACAAAAGCCTCTCTCATTAGTTTCAATCCCCCTCTCCCTGTCTGCAAACCTGACAGGGCTGCAAACCAGCAGGGGATGATAAAACTGCAGTGCTTATTAGCCTATCAGCAAAACAAAAGCCTCTCTCATTAGTTCAAGGCTCTTCTTAAATAGCTTTTTCCAGGGAAGGAAAAGAGGGGCATTACCTGCTGACCTGTTTATTAGCTCCAAAAAACCCTAAGTGGACACTGTTCTGTCTGCCTGTCCCAGTGAAATTGGAGACACACACACACACACACACACACACACACACTTCTCAGCATTAGCTAGCATACCACATGCTGGCTAGGGCCTGTGCTGTGGGAGATGGGAGAGTGGGATTCCTGTTTGAGCAAAGAGGGAAGCCAGGCAGACTCTGCTGTGCCTGCAGTCTCCCCCAGAGCTCTGGCTAGGGAGGAGAAGGCTGGGGCTACCCTGTTCTCTGGAGCAGAGACTACAGCACAGCCCAGCCCAGCTCAGGGCTGCAAAGCATGCCGGGATGCTGGGGGACTCTGGTTTAACTTAAACCAGGAAGGAGTCTGGGACAGACATTGCATAAACTGGTTTGACCCAAATCAGTTAAGTCTGATACTACATTCAACCAGGTTTATCTTAAACCAGTTCCAGCTATTTTGAAACTGGTGTATGTGCACTGAATTTATGTTCTGTTACAGGTGTAAACCAGGCTCTGATCACTTAAACTGGTTTATGTGTAATGTCTGTCCCTAGCCCATGTATCCAGGAGGACTTACTCTATGTTCTGTAGTCAGTCAACTCTGGGAAAAAAAATCCTACCTTTTGGTTTCCAACAAGGTGTATGTTTTAACTGAGGGCACATGATGTTCAAGAAAATATGGTATTTGAGAAAAATCCTGGTTTTGTTTACTTTGAGTCTAGGTTAGGTAGATTCCTCTTTGATACATTCAGTCATAGATGTAATTTATGGTTTAAAAGCCTGTGGTCAATTGTGCTAGAAATAACAGCCAAGAAGTTCTGTAGCTATACCTGTAGCAGACAACCTTTACAAAAGGCCTACTTGCAATTATCTTTCAAGGGCTTACATTACAGGCCTGGCCAAATTGTCCAGCACTAGGCATGGACATGTAGCTTCATAAACATAATACAAGCCATACAGTTGACATTATTTTTTTAAGGACCCTTAAAAGGTTGAAACAGAAGCTTACCTTCCAGTGACAAGTTTCTCATCTTTGGTCTCCTGCCAAATGTTAACTGCAATTGGGATCAAACAGATTTTATCCTGGATCCTAAAAATTGCCACATCTGCATGGCAGGACACACAATTTTGGGGATCTAGGATAAAATTCCTTAGAACCTAATCACACAACAGGTGGGTGGGGAAACTAGCATCAGGGATTCACTCCTTATTGCCAGACTCCCTGCCTACCCAGGGAGGCTGAGGGAAGCATGATATCAGAGACCACTCCTGATGCTGTGCTTCCCACAGCACCCTTTCAAATTGCTGTTGTACAGGGAGCCTTTCATCAGGGAGCCCTTACAGGGCTGCACCACATGGCTGTCATCCAACCCATGTGTGGGAAGGTAGGGCTTTAACTTGCCACATGACCAATGGAAACAAGTCACAAAAATGTTCCACATTATAAGTGGAACATTTTGTAGATGGTTTCTTGTTTTGTCGTGTCATTAATTGCCTGAATATAATGTCAGGGTTACTATTTATAATGAGATTAATGTCAATCACTTCATAAGTGTAATGTCCGCCAGAGCCCTTGTTCTAACTCCTTTGTATTGAGTAAAAGGCCCATGGCTGCATAAAGAGTTTAAAATGCTTGAATTCTCCCAATGCAAGACGTTAAGAGGACACCTAAAGGAAGGTTTTCACAGAACCTGCTCAGGCTTTGACATAGACAATGAATGACAGAGCCACAGCACACCATAGCACACTTCAGAGTAGCAGCCATACATTATCAGCCTGGGACTCATATTGTGGGTCACTTCAGTCCCAAGAGCATCCCATAATTGGGAGGGTACAAAAGTGGCTTAAAGGTAGACTTCCTTTACTCTAAGCTGAAAATTGGTCTCAGCACAGATTATTCAGAGCATTACAATTTTTATATACTAATAAAGTCCTTACCTGAAGCATTAAATATGATAATTATTTTAAGAGTGGAAGACTCCACTATGCAGCTTCTGAAGAGAGACAGACCACTGATCAGATTCTTCAGCTGGACAGTTAGCCTTATTTATCAATGCATTCAAAACAATGTCTTCCTCAGACATAAAGGCAAGGTGATTATTACCACCATGCAGCTTTGACATTGTGACAGCACTTTTCCTATTATGAGGTTTTCTATGTATTTCCAGTGTGAATACTATGCATCTTTGCAGAATGGATAAATGGCTCTTAAGAAGCATCAAACATGAAGTTCTTATCATTTTCAGACATATGATTCTCCTGACAAAGGGCAATGTCATGAACTCATATCACTAGAAAAATGGATGTTGATAATGCAGTTTCATTACTTTCATCATCTAGATTCCATATAGTTGTGGAATACCTGTGTAGTGGTCAGAGGGCATAGCAACAGTTCAATTAATGTGTTTCTGACCTAGACAGACAAGGTTCTTTGGGTAAATGTGATATCTTCTTTTAGACCAACTACATAGTTGGGAAAATTGTTCTTTTCAAGCTTCTTATACCTGAAGAAGGGTGTTTGTGCCCAAAAGCATGCAAAAAACAATTTTTATAACTATGTAGTTTGTCTAATAAAAGATATCACATTTACCCAAAGAACCTTATCTGCTTACGTCCTTAGACCAGCATGGCTACAACCAATCACCCTTTCAATCCTAGAGGCTTTTTAGGGGTGTTTATTTTATTTATTTTCTCCTTTTATTTTATTTTAAAATTAGTATTAATTTTCTCACGATTCCTGTTTTGGCGGGATGTCATTGTTGGGGTGGGGGGGCAGTGAAACTCTGTGGGGTTTCAGAAAAGCACCCTATGGTACCTGCAGGACCACATGGGATGTGGCCAGCTACCTCTTTGATTTGGGGATTGAAGACCCTTACATTTTACAGTCCGGGTGGGAGATGTGGCATTTCAAGAATCACATGGCATCTGCTTAAAGTCCCTGGACATTTCTAAATTCTAGAAGTAACCTGAGCAGTAGAGCAGTAGAGCCCAGGTAACATGGGAATAGGGGCCACAAGCCTCTGAAGTGAGAGTAAGAACCGTGGGCTGGGAACTGCACTCTCCCACATCTGCTGCTGGTTCCAGGCATCCTCCACCCTTCCACCTGGCTGAGGTGAGGGCCTTGCATCTAGACCCTCATCCACCCATGGACACCGGGACCCCACAGACACCACCGCAGACCATGAATGAATCCATTCTATCCACTGCCACCAGCCAAACCCGGGCACACAAGTGAAAGTTCAGAGAAATAAAGGGTCTTATCACCATCTGAGGAGAGGAACACATGCAGTGCCAGCTCCAGATATAGCATTGAATCAGACATGTCTTCAAACACATCACCCAGCAGAGGCATACACAGGGGCACAACAAACATTGGTCACGCTGCCTCACAAGACCATGTTGATGAAAAGGCAATATTTTCATGTGCTTGACACTAGTGCTGGAGGCAGATTATGCTTTTTTTTTTTTTTTTTTTTATTATTATTATTATTATAAGAACCTGCCCCACTTCCTCACCACAAACAGGGCAGTTGATCCCCCACCACCCATGGAACCAGGGTGCTCCAGAGGAGTCACCCTCAGGGACCCTGCTGGAGGAGGAGATGCAGGGAGGCCCCGGGATACTATTCCCCATGCAGGGGCCATAGTTGTTCCATGATGGCAAGGTTCAACCCAGCTCCATGCAACTATGACAGGGCCCCAGGGAAAAGAGACCCTGGGGGAGAAGAAGGGGT